>NW_023597034.1:14550736-14651517 GCF_011947565.3 Pollicipes pollicipes | reverse complement strand
GCTAAAACCAGGAGCTGAAGGACTTCCTTGCTCATTTTAAGAAGGTTCGACGGCTCGAAGCCTCAAAAGCTCGCCGAGACGGGGGCGTACGCCGCTTGATCCCCTTCAAAAGTCAAATGGTTCGCCGCCACATCACGTACCCTCGAACACTAACTTGGAGATGGACAGAGCGGAATACGACAACGCACTAGACGGCAAGCAAGTTCTTAAAATGCATTAGAACAGCGAGAGGAGCTTTGGAGGAGCCAGCGGCACCAGCAGCCTATGACACATCCACATGAGCCAGAGTAAGAGTAAGTTATACGTTCACATGGGCCCGAGCAGGACTAAGCTAAACGCTCACATGAGCCCGAGCAGGACCAGGCTAAAAGCTCACATGAGCCCGAGCAGGACCAAGCTAAACGCTCACGTGAGTCCGGACAGGACCAAGCTAAAAGCTCACATGAGCCCGAGCAGGACCAAGCTAAAAGCTCACATGAGCCCGAGCAAGGCTGGGATAAACATTCTGATGGGCAGAACCCTGACTGGACCTGACTGGACCTGATGCACCTGAGCGAGTGTCTGAGGCAGCTCTGGATCAGACGTGGGCAGACGCCGCCACGCTCGTCCAGCGGTGCGCCCGCTCCGGCCGGCCCGGACGGCGCCACCAGCGGCCCGACACCGCGCCGCGCTGGCCCCGTGCCGCAGTGTGGTCAGACTGCATGCTCGGGTCAGACGCCCGACACCGCGCCGCGCTGGCCCCGTGTCGCAGTGCGGTCAGACTGCATGCTCGGGTCAGACGCCCGACTCCGCCACCGCGCTGGCCTCGTGTCCGCAGTGTGGTCAGACTGCCTGCTCGGGTCAGACGCCCGATTCCGCCGCGCTGGCCCCGTGTCCGCAGTGTGGTCAGACTGCATGCTCGGGCCAGACGCCCGACTCCGCGCCGCGCTGGCCTCGTGTCCGCAGGTGGTCAGACTGCATGCTCGGGTCAGACGCCCGACTCCGCCGCCGCCAGCGGTAGGGTTGGCTGTCAAGGCTTTGTGACTCGTCTCGCCATTGATGGGCTCTACCGGCTTAAGGCCCACGCAGCCAATGGCGACTGGGGTCTCTTGCGGTCAGTGTTAGCGCAGCAGCGTACAGCGAACTTGTGAGACTGCTCCGCCCGGGGGCTGCGTAGAGTCGTGGAGGCCGAGCCGCGCTTCCAGCGTAGGACAGCCCGTGGCGCACGCAGCAAGCGGGACTGAATCACCGCCCCCGGCGCGGCATCGGCCTGCTATGCCCCAGCTCCGGCGGGCCGCCATGCCACGAGGCCGCACGAAGCCAGACCTGTCTGTCCTTGGGCCGACCTGGCGGCCGTCGCCGCCGGGCGGCAATGCTGCAGCATTGATCAGGCCGCCGCGCCGGCCAGCTGGCTGCGGGGTTTCGGCGGCGGCGCGGCGGGTTCCGGCGACTGGGACGGCCCCCGGGACCCGGCGCGGTCTGGCGACCGGCTCCGGTTACCGGAACTCACCACGCCTGGCGACCAGGCCTCACCTCGGGCTCGGCGCGCTCTGGCGACTAGACCCGGCCACCGCTGCTCGGCAGGCGGCGCGCCCGACGGCTGGCGATGGCGCGGACGGCCGCGTTGTGGCAGCCTCTCCGGCCGCCACTGCATAGGCGAACGGACGAAGCGTGTCCGCCTCCACCACCGGCCGCCGCTTGCAGTGCAGTTGGCAAAGGGCCCTTTGGGCGTTACTCGTTCGTTGACCCACTGTGGTGGCAACGGTAATCCGTTATTGATTTAGTCAGATCCGCGCTGTGAAATGCCAGTGAAAGTCTGAAACTCGGTCGACTGTCCAGTCGATAACGTGAACTGACGGCGGCGCGGCCAGGCCAGACGCCACGTACCGTAGTCAGCAGCACAGTCTGGTAGGATGTGCTTGTTCGTGCTGCAAGAGCTGAGTGATGCGCGAGCCCCTAGGGATATGAGCAACTAACCCGACGTTGAATTTCTGACTGAAAGGCGCACGATGGCCTTGGCGAGACCATGATTACCACGTCCATGCAGCCAGGAGCTAGTACGCGCCGTGTAGAATGACAGTGCAGTCGCATTGTCACGTTCTTTATTGTTGCGACCATTTGCTCAACGCAGAACGATATTCAGGAAGTCAGCTGACTGCGTTACTTGCAGGAAAACATTTTTTGCATCGAAAGGGGGAGAGTCACAGCTGGCAGCCTTGTACCTACATTCCATATTCTCATCAGACAGGGACAGCGTCATCTATGATGACCTCCGTTGTCATCGCACCACCGATACCAAGGCGTAATCCAAATAACCAGCAGCAAACGCGGGTGATGTCGTCGCGGTCACCGGAATCACGTGACTGCCGCTACAATGGCGGCCGTCACGGCTGCCAACGGAGGGAGTCGCTGCCACTACAGTGATGGCGTCACTGCTAGCACAGTGGCGGCGTCACTGCTACTACAGTGGTGGCGTTATCGCTAGTGCACTGGCGGCGCCACTGCTGCCACAGTGGTGGCGTCACTGCTACCACTGTTGGTGGCGTCACTGCTCCCACAGTGGCGGCGTCCACTGTTCCTACCGTGCTGGCGTCACTGCTACCACAGGAGCGGTGTCACCGCCGTCGCCAAGTGTCCCTGGCACCCGGAAAGGCGGTCAGCACGGCGTGTAATTATTAAAGTGGGGTAGTGTCACCACTGCCGTATTCCTTGGCAGCCGAGAACAGTGCGGTCTCATCGGTATTCCAGAGGACCTCTGGCCGGCTGCACCTAATCCGATGCAAATGATGCCGGAGGGAAAGGGCGGAGCGCGGGACAAGGGAGCACCCTGGGCGTTGGTCACATTCGGACATACTAATTGGTTCTGCTCCAGATACCGTGCCAGATCTTGCCCCCCCCCCCCTCCGCCCACCCTCCGTTGGTGTCCGTCCCCCGACATGGTTGCCAATTTCCGAACCAGAGCAACAATGGCGCCCACTGCTCCGCGTTGCGGAAGGGGGACGGTGGGAAGGGGGGAGGTCGGAGGTTATAAGTGTCAACGGCTGCGGGTTCATTCAAGCAACCGCTGATATTATGGCTGCGCAGGTGAGATCAGTAAAGCAGCTTTACGGTGACTGACAGCGCGGATAATGCGACATGCTGGCTCACCTCCGTCTGATCACCTCGACCACCATCTACTGCGGCACTGCGACGTCCAGACCACACCGAGTGCAGCAATGGAACCCCCACCACAACGCAATCACCGACGTGACCCGATCCAACACGGCGTCTGTTCTCGGGCGTGAGTCGATCCAAACACTGCGTCTGTTCTTGAGCGTGAGTCGATCCAACACTGCGTCTGTTCTTGAGCGTGAGTCGATCCAACAACGGCGTCTGTTCTCGAGCGTCAGTCGATCACAACACAGCTTCTGTTCTCGGGCGTCAGTGGCCTGTCCGACGCCAGCCCCGCTGACAACAAACGGAGGTCTCTCACAGAGGAGCAGCGGTGCTGTCCGAGAGCAGCAGCAGCCCGGTCCCGTGACAACGGCGGTGGCCGGGCCCAGCGTGCGGCCGCAGTTCCGCCCTAGCCGCCGAGAATACCAAGCAGGCGCGACCGACCGCCGCCTGGTCGTTCACTGATTCCATTTCACACTTGAGAGAGCTGGCGGCGCGAGATGACCCTGCCCAACGGCGCCTGCGGGCGCGAGGCGGGGCCGACTACGGGACGCGTGCGGAGGCTCGGTCACGAAGGCACGGCCCTAGGGGCACCGCGCCGGAGGGCGGAGGGCGCACCGAGCTGACCAGACCCGCCAGCTGCCCACCCGCCGTCTACATCTACCCGTGCCGGAGGGCGGAGGGCGCATCGAGCTGACCAGACCCGCCAGCTGCCCACCCGCCGTCTACATCTACCCGTGCGGCGGACGCCGGCCGAGCCGTGGGCGACGCCCCGAGCTGCGCGCTCCGCGATGGGGACGTGCCAGCTGGGCGCTTTTTGTTGTTTATTGGGATTTCGCGCGCGTCGACGGCGGTGGTCATTTGGCGCCCATTTCTCCGGGGCAGGCTCAAGCAGTCCCGCAACGGTGACCTCTTCCATGATACGTTCTTCTTTTTTTTGTTGAAGTTTTGACCAAACATACGGCAGGGGTGGATTTGGTATCGGGGTCCTGATCAACCATACAACTAGATGTAATTTCTGGTAGACTTATTTTCAATGACGCACAAATGTTGCAGTACGTTATAAACGCACTGATCTCCGTCATAAGCACTCGTCTCAACAGATTCAAAACAGAGTACTTCCCGTCGAAATCAGTAGCAGCTCAGCAAGACCCCACGAGGCCTTGGCCTTAGCGGGGCCCGTAACGCAAGCACAAAGAAGATGGATGTAATCTACCATTCTAAGTTTCAGTAAATAAACAGATTGACAGTTGTTGGCATCCACGATTGCGATGGCTCAGAGCTCCCCGCTGGAACGGCTTGTGGCGCGGGTATCAGTATCAGTGACTTTCTTGTGAGCGTTGAACTTCGCCAGCTTTCGAAAAACCGCAAAACAGTGGTTGATGGCTGATGGCCGGAATATCGGCTTTGATGTGGAATGCTGCCGGATTTGAAAAACGCGTTACGACTGTGACGACTATTGACATTCACAGCACATCTGGTAAGCTTACCGCCCGCCAGCATAGGGGCGCATCTGGCAACCTGTTTGTTTGCCTGGCGGAAAATCTGGCGACTTATTCGGGGGGTCACGCCTGCGCGGGTTAATCAAACTCCGAAGCCCGTCGGTGGCCCCAATGGTGGGCTCATCGGCAGGCAGCGCTGAACACCAAATCAGCCCACTGCCGACGGCAGCGAGTGTGAGGAGCAGAGGTGTTCGTGTGACGAGGGATTGCTCACAGCCACAGAATAGTCGCCAGCCAGTCGGCAGTCAGGCAGTGTACACACCCCCGGGCTGCCATACTGTAATCCCTCCCCGGCAGCGAGACCGAACCAGACATGCAAGCGACGCTCCACTTCACCGCAAATCTCAGACTACGTCGTAGTAGCACCGGAGAAAGCCGTCCAAATCGACGTCGGCCGCACGCGAGCGCTCGTCTGCTGGCCGCCGAGCGAGCGGCGCCGCGTTCAGAGGTTTGTTTCTTTATCGGCGCACTGAGCAGGCAGCACGAGTTAGGAGCGCGGCGCCGCCGGTGGGCAGTATCATTAGACACGGACATTAAGCGGGCGGCACGAGCCGCTGCCGGCGCGCGGCTGGCGGGCCCGGCTGAATATAGCGGCCGCCCGGCTGGTCAGTCGGCGTCGGCGGGACGCCACCGAGCGAAGTTAGCCGATCGCAGGGAATGTTGCGACTCGGCGCCGGCAGAGCGGCGGACTGCAGCCCGGACTCCCTCTTGGGGCACCGTCGGCTGGCGCCGCCCCGTCGCAGCGCCGGCTGCCCGGGCCGCACGCTGCAGCTGGAGCTGGAGCTGGAGCTGGAGCTGGAACCGCGCTGGGCCGGCCAAATCGCCGGCGTAAGAAACCCTTTGTGTGCTACACACCACCAAAAGAATAAGCTGGTTTTGTGCAAGATCTCGTCAAAACTCGGACGGTCTCATATTCAAACTGATGCGCTGGGACAGTTGGAAGGCGGCCATTAAACTATGCGTGCTTGATCGATCTCGAGTGGAAGGTGTTTCTGCGCTGCAGGGCAATGTGCAGCAGTGCGCTGCTGGTGTCGTATTTCAACCGAAGTTGCCGTAGGCTGCGCCCTTAAATCTAGTTTTACAACACGCACACACACACACACACACACACACACATATATATATATATATATATATATATATATATATATATATTCTAAGTATATGTCTATATCACACTTTGTCTAAGACGTACTGAAGCGTAGCCACTGATCGTCATGTATTCCGTTATTATCTCCACGATCCGGAAACTCGACCACACGTTGGATCCTGCATAGCATGAACTAGCTCATTGTCGGAGCGTTACGTGCTAATGCCATGTCCGAACAGTGCCTAATATACTCAGCGGACATGCACAGGACATTGTGTGATAATATAATGTCCTGTGCATGTCCTAAGTTAAAGTAGGCCAAGTTTCCAGGTGGGATCGCAATGATCCAACCGTCGGAAGCTGCTTTGCTGTGTTTTCCTAGAAAATTAAACTAAATTAAGGAGCAGCTACTGTGAAATATTTGAAATGGTGCTATTTTGCAACACCGAGTGCCGTTATCCATTAAAAAGGCATCACTTGCTGTGCCAAGTGGGATCGACTGTAATCCCAAGACAAGACACTATCCCCCGTAGCGCCGTCACTTCCAGTCCGGTACTTGAGAGCGTCAGCGCCGGTGTCCTCAGCGTCCAGCCCGGACAGCACGGCACTGGCCACCGAAGGTCTCACACCGGCCGGTGTCCTCAGCGTCCAGCCCGGACAGCACGGCACTGGCCACCGAAGGTCTCACACCGGCCGGTGTCCTCAGCGTCCAGTCCGGACCGCACGGCACTGGCCACCGAAGGTCTCACACCGGCCGGTGTCCTCAGCGTCCAGCCCGGGACAGCACGGCACTGGCCACCGAAGGTCTCACACCGGCCGGTGTCCTCAGCGCCTAGCCCGGACCGCACGGCACTGGCCACCGAAGGTCTCACACCGGCCGGTGTCCTCAGCGTCCAGTCCGGACAGCACGGCACTGGCCACCGAAGGTCTCACACCGGCCGGTGTCCTCAGCGTCCAGCCCGGACAGCACGGCACTGGCCACCACGGTTCTCACACCGGTGGCCCATGAGGGCAGCAGCCAAAAGAAGCCAGCTCGTGGCTGTGCCTTTGATTTCCAATGCGGCATGGCTTGCCACAAAGGTCGCTGGTTGGCTCTCCATCGCCGTTGATCTTCCCATAACAGACATATCCTGTTACTCGGCGTGCGTCGAGTCCGTCACCTCAGTCAACAGGACACCGATGTCGACGCGAGTCTTACGCGTCGGACCACGAAGCACTGAGGGACACGGCGCCCGGATCCGCGCGCGCGGTGTCGGTTTCGGCGCGTCAGTGACAATGTGTGTGCCATTGGCAATGATTACTTGCTAATGCTCAATAGAAAGCAGGTTATCGCGTTTCGTTCCTTACAAGGTTTCAAGTTTCTTCCGTGGGAATGGTACTTTTAATGTTTTACACGTGGGCATTCACTTTGAGCTGACATCCCGTGAAAAACTTGGTTTACAATAAAACAGGTTAATTCATTTACCGTTTCCGTGTCATGGTCTTAACTACCAGTGGACAGAGCATCCTTTAAATAGCACGATGTGTTGCCATGACGTCATGTGACCCACAAACTGAACTTCAGGAACATCAGGAATTCCTATCTCTGGTTTTCTGCATAGGAACCTTCATTTTCAATAAACAGTAGCTTAACAGACACCCGTGTACATCAAGCGTTGAGTGTTCCTTTTTTGTTTGTTTTTTTATATAATGTGAGGCGATGCACCGAAGATCTTGTTGACACTAAAAGCCCCAGATTTCAGGTTGGACTTGGACGGGGCAGCTGATAAGTTCTCTCGCGCATCAAGCCGAATGTCTCCTTTTGCATTTTGTCTGGCCAATAACTGGGAGCAGACCATCAGCATGTCGCGAAATTGTCATAAAGGTATGACATTTTACGAGGCAGCTTATAGTGTCAATGTTTGTGGCCCTGATGCGCTGCATGAATGGGTTTCATTCCAGACATCGCGAATGAGGATCATAGCTGCGCTTTATCGGCGATAACATACAAAACAACCGGCACAGGTGCAATAATGACGAGATCAGATATCCTCCCCAGGTCCTCACTACGACGGAGGAACTGTCTCGGGAGAGGACCTGCTCATAAGAGTACACCAAGACCCACGGAGTTCGAGACACGCCGCATGAAACGCGGAGCGATCCGCGTTGTGCCCGTCAGCTTTGATATTGCTCATCACCTGTCATCCAGATGGTTGCCTCGCAAGGGAGGGTATGGCTAGATTGTTCTAAACACCAGGACAGCCCCTGACGTACCCGCGCCCAAGCAATAAGTTCTCAGACTCTCACCTATAAGCCTCTTCAGACAGAGCCAACCCTCTGTAAGAAGAATGTGACGGCCGAGACAGCAGCATCTGAATCTTTCTACTTTTCATCTGATGGGCCAACTTCTTTCTTATGCTGTCAGACTTCATCGTACACACCTCATGCGCATTGGCGACTACACAGGCCCCGACCACAGCTCCGTAGGAGTTGGACCCGCCACCTATCGGTCCGTAAAAAAGCACAGCTTTGTTCTGCTCCGCCGCACTCGGCCCTCACAGGACGGACATCGTGTTTCGGCGACAATGTCGTGTGTCTGCTGCGGCACTGGCAAGCCTGAGCCACGTGCCAAGCCGAACGATGCAAGTGTACTCACCACTTTGCCGACCTGTGCAACCTTGTTTTTGGCGTTGAGGTGTTCAAACTTGTGCTTGCCCGATCCGTCTGGGTCCTGCATCAGAGGAGGCGACTCTCAGAGGCTGCCGCCAGCGGGCATTCGACCGTCGAGTCTGCCCGGTCTCACAGCACTCGCGAGCGCGCGCGGCGGCCCTGCGGGCGGTGCGAGCGGGCATTCGGCACGGTGGGGGAGTAGCTCCCGGCATGCCATTCGTGAGGCGGCCTGCGGAGGCCTGGTGCACTGGCGCCGCGCGGGCTCGCACACCTCGCTGAATGCCCGGCGGGCACCGAGCCGCTGCCGACAATTCGGGGTGCAGCCGCCGGGCAAGATCGGCCGGCGGCAGCCGAGACATGGCGGCTTCATTAACAGCCCTTCCAGCAAGACCAGAAGCTGCCACGTTTCTGATAAGCCAGGGGCTGCCGTGAGAGCGAACGTGCGTGCTCAGGCTCCTGGCAGCGCAGACGGCACTATCGGCATGCACCTACACATCACAAGCCTGCCGTCGCCTAGACAAATTGCAGTGAGATGTATGCAGTCCACAAAGTCTGGCGAGATGAGCTTACTTTTCCATATGGTCTCATTTCCGAAGGTGACACCTATTACTGACTTGAAACTGGCCATGTTTGGAAGGGCTTAACTCCCTTCCGAAACGATTCTGATTCTTGGCTGCGTGCGGGTTTTCGTCAGTCTCTTTTTCATCGACTGATCTCCACTGGCTACGTTGAATAATAGTAGGTGTCGCTCTTGGGCCTTGGATGGATGCGGCGGCACGGTGGATTGCAGACACCATGATCAGAATGTCAATCACACAACCAAAACAACTAAAACCTGCGGAGGAACAGGAGTGAGTATGATACTCCTGATGTCATCATTATGTATGACACGGGTCTAGCGATGAAATGTGTTGTGGAAACTGCGTTAATCAATTTGTATTTCAGGCAAGCTATCACAATCCGGTACAGCCTGTGACCCGAGTCAGGGACTGATCGCGGCATCGGAACGCTCAACTGCCCTCATGTCATGTCCCCCATGGTTTCACCGCATTGGACGCGGCGGTATGACCAACGAGTCCAAATCCCATTAGTCAGCTCCATGTTCAAATCCGCGCAGAGTGCCTCTCACTGGGCTGTACGGCGTACGCGGGCCCGTGCGGGGTCGCGACACTTATGACCAGCATACCTCTGCAGGCGCCAGATAATCATAGAATCATCGCCGAGCCGGCAGGGTCTGCCCCCCCCCCCCCCGAATCGCAGATTGGTAGCGTTCACTACACCTTCGCATCTGATCGCACCGCGTCCCCCTTACCTGCAGGCGGAGGGGGGGGGGGGGGCGGGCCATGTCCCTCGTCCGGCCGTTGTAGACGAGCCGCGTCCCGACATCACCTACAGCCGAGGGTCCCGGGCACAGTGCAGACCTGACCTCTCACCTTTAGCCGGGCCTCGGCCATGTTGCTGATGGACGGCGACTGTTTCTGGCCGAACAGGGTGCGGTATCGACTGAGGTCCGACTCGGAGGAGGCCGAGGCCTGCTGCACCCGCACGTGGTTCCGTGTCGCTGAAAAGCACGCCCCTTTCGTCAGCCAGCTGAACACGTTTAGCATTTGCCAGCTATGCACCGGATGCTGGGGCCTACACTTAGTTGCAAGGAAAAAATATTCGCTTTCCCAAACGATGTCACACCCCACCCCACTCCCTCCAAATAGCTAGAGGTGGGCTGGTTCTAAACAATTGTAGTATTCAATACAGCACCTATATTCGCGATCAAAAATGATTCCGTGCATTATGAAACGACTGACGTTACACCGAACCGAAATCATCTGCATTGATGTTCCAAAACAGCGCTGGGTGACCTGATGGCGCTTCGCAGTAAACAGTGGTGCAGTGCGACTGTGCATGCAGCAGGGGCTATGCTGAAACGGACGCATATCTGTTTGTGCACGAGTATATTTAACACAAGCGGCACGTTTAGCACACAAGACCAGCTATGCGTTACTCTGAATAAGTGCAAAGAGGTATCTGCATGAGGGGTTTAATGTGGAATGCACATCTTAAAAACAGATTTCCGCACATCTGAGAACTTCATGGATGCAATCCACAACACTTTATGTTCAGTTGAGGAACGTTCAATGTAAGCCACGGCCGGCAGAGAATGATGTGTGCCACGTTTCGCTCCTGTCTAACATGCTGCGCTGTTCTAAAACACAGCGCTGCTTACAATATGCGCATCAGTCCAGTGTGAGTGCATCCAATCCTGGATGATAGAAACTGCCGCACGTAGGTAGGCGCTGCCTGCCCAATGTTACGGTCTGATTTGGTGAAGCCCATATCGCTACAGCATTGTACAAGGCGGCTCGTTTTGGACGTCGGGAGGTGATGCTGGGATTTCGATCCGTTATAGTTGTCCAAATAAGTCTCCCTTGCTAGCCATGTCTCTGTACCTGGATATGAAAATATGCACTAACGCCTTTCGAAAATGACAAAAAGCGGATGTAATGTCACCGCGCAAGCTGATCACAACAAACGACGCCCGATCGTAAGAGACGACGCACGTAATCGCCCTGATGGGACTCGAAAACACGGCTCCGTCGTCCTTTGCTGTCAATCGCACGTAATTTTAACAAATTTGCGCATATTCTCCATGTGCATAATGCATGCATGTCATGTATCATACGAAACCCTCACACATGTGCCCCCGCACATGACTATCGCAAGCACAGTTTGACGCGAGGATGCAATGTTCATATGGGCGCATCTTCACCGTTAGCGCTCAGGGGTCCCGCTCGCACAGGCGGCAGCCGAGAGTCCGGCCCCGCCTCCAACACAAAGGTCAAGGTCGCCACCCAGTGGTCCTCCTCTCCCAGGCGACAGTTGAGAGTCTAGCCCCGCTTCCAACACAAAGGTCAAGGTCGCTGTCAAGTGGTCCCCGCTCTCCCGGGAGACAGCCGAGAGTCTAGCCCCGCCTCCGACACAAAGGTCAAGGTCGCTGCCCAGTGATCCCGCTCTCCCGGGCGACAGCTGAGAGTCTAGCCCCGCCTCCAACACGAAGGGCAAGGTCGCTGCCCAGTGATCCCGCTCTCCCGGGCGACAGCCGAGAGTCTAGCCTCGCCTCCAACACAAAGGTCAAGGTCGCCACCCAGTGGTCCTGCTCTCCCAGGCGACAGTTGAGAGTCTAGCCCTGCCTCCAACACAAAGGTCAAGGTCGCTGTCCAGTGGTCCTGCTCTCCCAGGCGACAGCCGAGAGTCTAGCCTCGCCTCCAACACAAAGGTCAAGGTCGCTGCCAACGAGTAGGATTCGATAGCAACTGTGAATCCTGCCTGCGCTGTACCACACGCGTCAGACTTCCACGTATCGTACAAAACTACGCTTCAAGGCTGAGTTAACCCTGGCCCCTAGACAATTTTTCATCTTCGCCCTGCAGGGACGCCTCACAGGTCACACCAGTATGTCGAAAACTAAGCAAATCAGAGCCGCGAAGAACGCAAAATAAAAAGCTCTCGTCAAACTTCACCAGACCGGCGCGAGTCAGCAACGATGAATTGACCTTTGGCATGTGACATCAGTCCAGAGGAGCAGAATATCACTTTATGGATTTACCCTGTAACCTCAAGAACTAGACGGGCTGCGACAATGTGGGAAACGGAGTTGAAAATCACTTAAAATCCAATCAGATACGCAACAGTGGAAATCCACTGATATAACAGATGAGGTATGTCATGTTAAGTCCAACAGGTGAAGACTGTTGTTGCATTGGCTCGTCCGGTAATATCAAGAACAATACAAAACACATAAATGGTGCAAACGGAATAAGAGAGACCTTTTAAAGCTCTGTGTTGCTGATGTTCAAATTGTGATCCCTTCAAAAGGCCAAATGTAGTCTCAAAGGTCAAGGTCAAGGTCGCTGCCCGTCTTAACCTTGGACGACCTGGCCTTTTAAGAGCAGCCAGAACGATAGTAATGCGCTTAGTGTCATACAGGTAAAAAGGCAGCCTAGAGTACCTCCTTCAAGTACATTCCTTGGGATACAGTAACGGGATTATCAACTCTAAGCAGTAACACCGACATGATGTAAAAAGTTACATATTATGAAACCTGAAGGTCAGAAACCTCACACTTTTATAGCATGTTAACAAGCGATGTGAACTCAGCTAACCAAAATTTACGTGCTGTGCTCGACACCATTCAGAAGTTATTAAAGAAATGTCCTAACGGAAGCCGCCGAGACCTCTGGATTTCTTTGCCTCCCCCCCCCCCCCCCCCCCCCACCTCGTAGGATGATAGTTAATGTTCTGTGGAATAAAACCAGTATTAAAAATAAAACTTAAAAAAGCAACTAAATCTCAACATTTTAAGAAATGTTCGAGTAAAAGAAAGTTATGCCAATGAGTGATGAAGAATGGTAAACTGCATCGTCAGAATAACTGAAGATGTTTCGAGGTATTTCAAAACATTTATCAGGTAGACTTTAGTAAAAACCTTACCAATGTTGCTAGTCACTCTGAAAGCATAAAACCAAAATGTGACAGTAAGGTAACGCGATAGTTTGGCAAAGTGCCACCCGGAACGGACGTATTAAACCCAGATGGCCATGTGTTTGTCCCGCATCCGTTCACGACCGACAGCAGCAGAGTTGAAAGGTAAGTGTTAAAGCACACAAGCGAAATCTGGTTAGAAAAATGCCTATGAGCACGTGCATCATGCATGCAACGTGCTTTTGTTATGCGCGTTGAAAAGAACGATGACTATAAATAACCCTTGGCGGGTTTTCAACTAGCATGCCTAAATGTAACAATCAACGCATCTCGGTCGATCAGGGAGTTCCGCTACGCTTCCGCCTCAACCCAGTCAGTACCCGAGGAAGGCAACCGGCTATATCTCTTCAGCATGCTGTTTTGCGGTGCATCAGTGAGGTGATTTGGGGAGGGAGGTTACGCCGCCGCGTCAGTGCGCGGGGCAGCGCCACCTTTACTGGCGCCGGGTGGCGGCACCACATGCGCCGGGTCAGGAGACAGCCTCGCCGGCCCGGTCAAAAGACCAGCCTCCGTTACGTCACTGATCGCCGCCCACTAGGGCATGGCGCTTGCCAGAGGCTTGCAGGTGGATGGACCGGGCAAACAGGCAGGTTCAGGTCCAGGTGCCTTGCTCAGAGGCTGAGTGGTCTCACCAACCGCAGCAGACGCTGCAGTTCCCCCGGCTGTCGGGGTCGCGTGCAGGGATGGGGGCCGGACCGGGTGCCACACCTCGCGTGTCGTGAAGACAGACCAGACGAAGGCTAGGTGCCAACCACTAGCTCAAGCCAACTAACATGCTGCTCGATTACCTTGGCAGAAATTGTCAACAGTATGCGATCGTGGGCGTTGAGCATCAGATACTATCTCAGAAGGGTACACTGAAACAGCGAGTACGGTGGCGACTCAGCCAAAGGCTACGTCTGGCTATCGACCGTAGAAGGGCACACTGAAACAGCACGCACATCGATGACTGAAATGACGTACACTTACAACTTGAGAAGAGTACACTCAAACAACACCCAGCAGTCGCACACGGACTCGACAGACCGCAGGCTACTCTATCGCATACAGCAGGGCGAACGCTGGCACATAACGAGCATACAACAGAAAGAAATGTAGCGTACAGCAAGGTACATCAGGCATCAATACGAATCAGTTAAGAACCCACTGCGGGAAAATCCGAGAAAAAGAGGGCTAAAATTTGTATGATACTGCAGTACATATTCTTATCTTAATATTAGCAGGAGCATTTCTTTTTGTTGCTCCGCTGAGTTTTTGGAAATGATGGTCATAAAATCATACGCATCAGGAATTTTTATCAGATGGGGTATAACTGAGTGGTCTAACAAACAAATCACGTAAAAAAGAGCACAAATTCAGATGGCATGCAACGAAAATGTTAAGTTCAAGAGTGTGCCATTTTGCTTAAGGTGACATGATACATTAATTCTTCAAAAGTTCCCTTCTCATTAACAGTCCTTCATAGTTCCCTACTCATTCTGGCTCGGTATGTTTGAAGACCAGACTTGGCCGCCGCATAAGACAAGAGACAAAGGTATTTTGAATACGATGCATACATTACGGTACTACAGGTTCGTAGCATCAAAGGCGCAAGTGCTTGATCGTGCCTACGTGATGCTTCGTCAACCATTCACATCCATTTACCAGAAGGCCTTTGTTCAGCTACACACATTCGTGTCCCAGTTTACAGCGCAGTATCGAAGCCAGACCCCAAACACGCTGCTTCCAGGCGGCGCATTCGTTAAACAACGACAGGGGCGTAGTCCCTTGCCTGATCAACTATGTATTTGTACCACTCGCATCCGCTTTCAGCTCTGGCACTACCTCCTCCGGCGTGGCTGTAGGCTGATGCAAAAGGCATTATTACGCAGTACCGAACTACACCGCAGCCTGTTCTATGAAGCTCAGTGCGCCTGGACAGGATACCTGCTGAGCTCTGGTGAACATCGTAAGCGCATGATCTTTGGCTGACACGACACAGCCGGTATCAGCAGTGAGCCCAGCCATCAGCTATCCCAGCCACAGGCTGCAGATCATCTGTATCGCAACTTTGGCTGACACGACACAGCCGGTATCAGCAGTGAGCCCTAGCTATCAGTTATCCCAGTCATAGGCTGCAGATCATCTGTATCGCAACTTTGGCTGACACGACACAGCCAGTATCAGCAGTGAGCCCAGCCATCAGCTATCCCAGCCATAGGCTGCAGATCATCTGTATCGCAACTTTGGCTGACACGACACAGCAGGTATCAGCAGTGAGCCCAGCTATCAGTTATCCCAGCCACAGGCTGCAGATCATCCGCACTCGCAAGTTTGGCTGACACGACACAGCCGGTATCAGCAGTGAGCCCAGCTATCAGTTATCCCAGTCATAGGCTGCAGATCATCTGTATCGCAACTTTGGCTGACACGACACAGCCGGTATCAGCAGTGAGCCCAGCTATCAGTTATCCCAGTCATAGGCTGCAGATCATCTGTATCGCAAGTTTGGCTGACACGACACAGCCGGTATCAGCAGTGAGCCCAGCTATCAGTTATCCCAGCCACAGGCTGCAGACCATCCGCATCGAAACTTTCCGGCTTTGTCTTGGTACCGACCGCCATTGCACTGCTGATAATGCTGGGTCATCGGTCAGAACCAAAATAAAAACTGTTACCCTGCATTACCAGGGTACCAGTTTCCTCTACTAGCTCTAGATACCTCTAGGCTTAACTTGTGAGGGCATGCAAGAAAGCATCGCAGTCTTTTCAGAGGTACACATCGATAGCTTATTTTCCATGTTGAAAATGCGTTTACTAAATTCGATTTTCTCGTCATGTAGTAATGGATCATAAATAAACATATATCATGCACGTTCCCCCACCTGAGCGTCATAGCCAGATCTGAAGGATGTGCGAGGAGGACATGGTTAATATGAACTGACTTTGTGTCCGACACTGGCAGCTGTGTAAATAAGTTCATGACAGCTGCCAGCCCACTTCCAGCCATGTGTCCTATGCCGTACGTAACACGTGCCCAGGTGCCGGTTGAATACCCTTCGACCGGGCGGGCGGGGGTCAATTTGACCCCTTGAGATATCAAAAACTAAGAAAGCTAGAATTCACGAGGTGTATTAGCCTGTACGTGAACTCACTTGTGTCAAAATTTGAGATTTATAGGTTATGACCTTCAGGTCAAACAAGATCAAACGAGGTTGAGCTCCAGATGATGCCCAAAGTACTAACAGACCATACCACGCAACTACCGGGAACCTAGATACTTGTTTTAAGCCAACGGTCATTGGTGCTCATTTGAGGTCAGTGATCCTGTTTGATCTTTCAAGAGTCATGGTGACCAAAATCACACAAGACTGCTTCGATTTTTGCATTTGAATATTCGTTAAAGATTACGCTACGCAGATCACTCTTAACGCAAAATGTCGGCCTCGGGCAATTGATGTCAGCGGCCTATTCTGTCCTTTGACAAGCCCATGGAACATTACAACGCGCTTCCTATTATCAATTACAGCAAAATGAGCACCAGAATGCAACTCATACAGCAATCTGTCGAGTAAGAAAACGCGTTGGTTTTAGCCTTGTTCAAATCTTTATACCTGATCCTAGGTGAATGGAATTTGTTCATTTGATTGTTGCGCTGCCTAAGAAAGTATTTCAGAGATGTCAGGCTTCATTTAACACTCCGTTGTTGCATCCGACTGAGCAATCCCCTAAAAACTGTCTGCTGAATCCATGAGCCGAGTTTGACCCGCCGTAGGTCAAGGACCTTACAAGCTACATCTGAATTTTTATGCCAAAAGATTTGCTATTCAAATGTCTGTAACTATGCGAAATTTGGCGTGGCTACACTGCGCTGTCCAAAAATCATTCCCTAAACCCCTTTGAAGGGGTCCAGTTGACCCCGCCCCCCCCCCCCAGACCGCTTGTTAAAGGCAAACATATTGCCGAGGTTAACGAAGAAAATGACAGATCCGTGAAGGTATCACAATCCGTGGAGGGATTTAGAAGAATCATGATCAGTCTTCAATCTGGTCAGTGATAACGGTGCTGTTTATTGATAGCAGTGAGGAAATTCTTCCAGGTGGGTCAACCGGGACTGAGTTATTTCCCTGCTCTTTTTAGAACAGTTACATTACTCAGGATTTTGAACGTCACATACCTAAGAAAACGAACCATAAAACGTTGGCTGATGCCCTCCTAAATGTTAAGCATGATTGGCAAGCTTTAAGAAACCCATGGAGTGCGCGTCATGCCGTGAAAATGTCTATTGGTTAGGAGGATAATTTGATGCCTGGCATCAAATTATCAATTTCAATTTCTTTTATTGAAATTGATATTTTTATTTTATTGAAATTGACAATTTCTTGTACCTGTACCCTGGTAGGAAGCACGTATGGCATCGCTTAAAGTCGCAGGCAAAAGCCAATAGATCGTCAACCCTGCATGGATTCCATATCCTCCTTTATCCCAGCCACAAACGTCCACCCCACGACCCCCATCTGCTACTTCCCATCCCCCAATCGCTGAGGAGATTTGCCACCGTTCAGTGTAGCACTCGCACCATTTAAATAACAGTTGAGTGTATTTGAGGAGCTTCCTCGGACAGGATAAATGCATACTGGTAGCCTGAAGTCCCAGCATCTTGGGGTCAGGGGAAGGGACCAGATACGCGGTATGTTAGTGCCGTAGTGGGAGGATCCACAGTATGTTAGTGCCGCGATACGGGGAGATGCAGTGCGAGGCTGCCCGGCTGGCGTACTGCTGGCGTTGTGTCCGCATCGGCAAATGTTGGGCTGCACCGAACACATTAATGGCGTCATAGCAGCACAGGTACCGGCCGAGCCCTCCTACCTCTTTGTCGATACAGATACTTCAAGGCTAGAGCCAACACTTCTTTTATTTGCGTAAAGGACGAGATTCGTGATAAGGAATTATAGTTACGTTGCCGGGCATGACAACACATGGATTCAAATCTTGAGAATACTAGCAAGAGCTCTACATGCTCAATGCTAGTAAGCCTGCATACCATACGGAGTGTATGCACTTTGTAAACAGGAACAATCATGTACAATGGGCAAGTATTATACAAAAAGGCATAATGTACAACCATGTATGCAGGTATGTATGATGTACGTGTACACATGCACATATACATGTACAGCCACACATGGAGGCTTATGTATACATTCATGCACGTACTGTATACACAGTGTGCATCAGTATATATTACGCATACCAGCGTACAATGCTAGGCTATGAGTATATATTAGTACACTTATCAATGTACGAAAGCCTCAGAAAGCAACAGACAAGGACTGTTACCGATACAGCCGGCAGAGGTGTGAGGGTGTGACACTGACCGGTGCCGGTACTGTCGGCAGGACTGTGAGGGTGTGACACTGACCGGTGCCGGCACAGTCGACAGAGGACTGTGAGGGTGTGACACTGACCGGTGCCGGTACTGTCGGCAGGACTGTGAGGGTGTGACACTGACCGGTGCCGGCACAGTCGACAGGGGACTGTGAGGGTGTGACACTGACCGGTGCCGGCACAGTCGACAGGGGACTGTGAGGGTCTGACACTGACCGGTGCCGATACTGTCGGCAGGACTGTGAGGGTGTGACACTGACCGGTGCCGCTTCTGTCGGCAGGGGTGGAGGGTGTGACACTGACCGGTGCCGGCACAGTCGACAGGGGACTGTGAGGGTGTGACACTGACCGGTGCCGGTACTGTCGGCAGGGGTGTGAGGGTGTGACACTGACCGGTGCCGGTACTGTCGGCAGGGGTGTGAGGGTGTGACACTGACCGGTGCCGGTACTGTCGGCAGGGGTGTGAGGTTGTGACACTGACCGGTGCCGGTACTGTCGGCAGGACTGTGAGGGTGTGACACTGACCGGTGCCGGTACTGTCGGCAGGGGTGTGAGGTTGTGACACTGACCGGTGCCGGTACTGTCACCAGGGGACTGTGAGGGTGTGACACTGACCGGTGCCGGTACTGTCGGCAGGGGTGTGAGGTTGTGACACTGACCGGTGCCGGTACTGTCGGCAGGACTGTGAGGGTGTGACACTGACCGGTGCCGGTACTGTCACCAGGGGACTGTGAGGGTGTGACACTGACCGGTGCCGGTACTGTCGGCAGGACTGTGAGGGTGTGACACTGACCGGTGCCGGTACTGTCACCAGGGGACTGTGAGGGTGTGACACTGACCGGTGCCGGTACTGTCGGCAGGACTGTGAGGGGTGTGACACTGACCGGTGCCGGTACTGTCGGCAGGTGTGTGAGGGTGTGACACTGACCGGTGCCGGTACTGTCGGCAGGACTGTGAGGGTGTGACACTGACCGGTGCCGGTACTGTCGCAGGACTGGTGAGGGTGTGACAACTGACCGTTGCCGGTACTGTCGGCAGGGGTGTGAGGCTGTGACACTGACCGGGTGCCGGTACTGTCGGCAGGACTGTGAGGTTGTGACACTGACCGGTGCCGGTACTGTCGGTCAGGACTGTGAGGTGTGACACTGACCGGTGCCGGTACTGGTCGGCAGGGGTGTGAGGCTGTGACATTGACCGGTGCCGGTACTGTCGTCAGGACTGTGAGGGTGTGACACTGACCGGTGCCGGTACTGTCGGCAGGGGGTGTAGGCTGTGACCCACTGACCGGTGCCGGTACTGTCGGCAGGACTGTGAGGGTGTGGACACTGACCGGTGCCGGTACTGTCGGCAGGGGGTTTGAGCTGTGACACTGACCGGTGCCGGTTACTGTCGGCAGGACTGTGAGGGTGTGACACTGACCGGTGCCGGTACTGTCGGCAGGGGTTGTGAGGCTGTGACACTGACCGGTGCCGGTACGGTCGGCAGACTGTGAGGGTGTGACACTGACCGGTGCCGGTACTGTCGGCAGGACTGTGAGGGTGTGACACTGACCGGTGCCGGCACTGTCGGCAGGGGTGTGAGGCTGTGACACTGACCGGTGCGGTACTGTCGGCAGGGTGTGAGGCTGTGACACTGACCGGTGCCGGTACTGTCGGCAGGACTGTGAGGGTGTGACACTGACCGGTGCCGGTACTGTCGGCAGGGGTGTGAGGCTGTGACACTGACCGGTGCCGGTACTGTCGGCAGGACTGTGAGGGTGTGACACCGACCGGTGCCGGTACTGTCGGGCAGGGTGTGAGGCTGTGACACTGACAGCCGTTGCCGGTACTGTCGCAGGACGTTGAGGTGTGACACTGACCGGTGCCGGTACTGGTCGGCAGGGGGTGTGAGGCTGTGACACTGACCGGGTGCCGGTACTGTCGGCAGGACTGTGAGGGGTGTGACACTGACCGGTGCCGGTACTGTCGGCAGGACTGTGAGGGTGTGACACTGACCGTGCCGGTACTTGTCGGCAGGGGTGTGAGGCTGTGACACTGACCATGTCCGGTACTGTCGGCAGGACTGTTGAGGGGGTGACACTGACCGGTGCCGGTTCTGTCGGCAGGGGTGTTAGGGTGTGACACTGACCGGTACCGGTGCGTCGCCAGGACTGTGAAGGGTGGTGACACTGACCGGTGCCAGTACTGTCGGCAGGGGTGGAGGATTGGACACTGACCGGTGCCGGTACAGTCGGTAGGGGTGTAAGGATGACTACTGACCGGTTCCGATGGTGGCACTGCGGCAGGGGGCCTGGCGCTGGCTGACCCGATGCAAGGAGATGGGGTCCAGCGAGGAGGCGGGCCGCATGCTGCCCAGCTGACCCAGCTCGGCTGCGCTGGAGTGGTACTGCCTGTCCCCGCCCTGTCGGCACAGCCGGCGGTCAACCTGGCATCTACCCCACACCACAAGGTAGCAGGGACACTGCAAGATAGCGGAGCTGTCTAGTCGGTCACGGGTGTGCTTTAGAAACAATCTTGTGCCTCGGTTACCCGTGTGGTAGAATCTTCCATCAAGATAATCATACATCAAAATGAACGCGTACTGTGCATTCTAAAACTAAGCATTGTTTTCTAGTGCAGTCCTGCATGTATCGTGGGCTCTCCGACCCCAAAAGGTCCTAGCCGGCATTCGGAAATTTGGGGCCATTTTCTGCCGTAGCACAGAAAATTATGACAATAGGTCAACTAAATACGAATATATTTTTGGAGACATTCTACCGTGAAATACGCTTTTGATTCGCGCCAACTGCGTTGAACACAGAGGATATCACCCGACGGGTTTTCAGGCGATTTTCTTACGCAGAATAAGCATGATCGCCTATGAAAAACAGGTGATCTCTTTAACTTTTACTCGCATTTGACAGTTAACTGTCCCTTTAACCTTCTTCGTAAAAACACGTAGACAAGGTAAACACTGCGGCAGATTGAGAATCCCCGCGTTTTCAGCTGCATTGCCATTAAGTTGACAGCTCTTTGTGACAACCAATAACATTGGGCTCGCTATGGCTCGCTATGGTCTCATAATATCATATGGTCTCCAAAGGGTCACTAGAACCTAGAAAGCTCTCCTAAGCAAAAGGTCACATGCTCGTCTAAGCTCAGTGACCCTGTTTGACCTTTTAAAGATCATATTGACTTAAGTCTCACAAGACCGCTTTGAGTTTTGAGTTGGGATAGGCGACAAAGATTACGCCAGGCAGTATGTACCTAAAAACAAAAAGGTTGACCTCAGTCATTGTAGGTCAGTGACCTATTCTGACCTTTAAAAAGTATGTGGAGGGTGTGGTGTGCGGTTCCTGTTGTCGATAAATTCAACATGAGCACCAGGACCTACCCAATACAGCAACCGCTAGAGTAATAAAACAGGTTTGTTTTGACCTTGGTCTGGCGTTTATACCTGACCCTGGGACAATGTTATTAGTTCATTCAATTGCTGTGTCGCCTAAGAAAGTATTTCATAGCTGTATGGCTTCGTCTAACAACCCCTTGTTGGACCAGATTGAACGATTCCCTAAAATTGCCTTCACTGAAGCCATGATCTGAATTTGACCTGTCATAGGTCAGCGAAATTGCAAAGAAAATATAAATGTTTATCTCAGACGCCCCGCTACTCAATTATCTACGAGGCAAAATTTGGTGCGGCCACGCCGCGTCGTTCGGTAACCATTCCGGAAAAATATTCGGGGGTCAAATTGACCCCCTCCCCAAAGTTTTTTTCCAGAATGGTTTCCGAACGGTGTGGCGTAGTGGCGCCAAATTTTCCATGCTGCAGACAATTGAATAGCAGATCGTTTGACCTAAAAAATTAGATGGACCTTGTAAGGTCGCTTATCTATGGCAGGTCAGAATCAGGTCATGGTTTCAGCGAAGGCAATTTCTATGGAATCGTTCAATGCGATACAACGGAGTATTTGACCAAGCCATATATCTCTGAGATGCCTTTTTTGGCACCACAAACATTGAATGAGCAAATTACGTTGACCTAATGTGAGGCATTAAGGTCAGGCCAAGGTCAAAATCAATCTGATTTATTACTCTGGTGCTTGCTGTATGGGATAGTTTGTGGTGCTCATTTCAAATTTATTGACAGCAGGAACCGCATTATAAATCTTCCATTGACTTCTTAGAGGTCAGAACAGGTTATTGACCTAACATGCCCTGTGTCGACATTTTGTTTTAGGGACATACTGCCTAGCGTAATCTTCGTCGCTCATTCAAATGCAAAACCCAGAGCAGTCTTGCATGATTTTGGTCACCATGACCTTCAAAAGGTCAAACAAGGTCACTGACCTCAAATGGGCTTATGAACTTTTGCTTAGAGACAGTTGCCTAGATTCTGGGGGCACTTTGGAGACTAACCTGGAATTTGACCTTGTATGACCTTATTTGACCTGAAGGTCATAACCTAGGAGCCTGATACTTTGGACCTAAGTGACTTTACGTACAGGTCAAGACACCCTGTAAATTTGGTGTCTTTAGCTCCCTTAGTTCCCGAGATCTCAGGCGGGTCAAATTGATCCCCCTACCCGAGCGGAGGGTATCTAGCCGGCCACCCGGGCGCGTGTTAAGTGTCATTTGAGGAGTCATCCAGCAATACATAAGACAGGTTCGGCCACTCAAACGTAGCCAACACACCTCAACATATCTATCCTACTGTTTAGGCCATGATGCCGTCACGATCTCTCCACGGAGAGCCCGTGACCACCGAGCCCACGCGGCGGGAGCGGCTGGCACCGAGCCCTCGCGGCGGGAGCGGCGGACGCGGAGCCCTCGCGGCGGGAGCGGCCGATGCTGAGCCCTCGCGGTGGGGGCGGCCGACGCCCAGCCCACCCGGCGGGAGCGGCTGACGCCATGCCCACGCGGCGGGAGAGGCTGACGTCGAACCCACGTGGCGGAAGCGGCTGATGCCATGCCCACGCTGCGGGAGAGGCTGACACTGAACCCGCGCCGCGGGAGAGGCTGACGCCAAGCCCACGCGGCGGGAAAGGCTGACGCCGAGCCCCGCTCCGTTGGTCGCTGGTTACCGTCTCTGAGAGCCGCTGGCTGCTGAGTCGGGGCGACGCCGGCGGCGGCTCGTCCAGCAGGTGGACGCGCAGGTCGGGCGCGCTGTCCGAGGCTGGCGTCAGCGGGCGCGGTTGCGTCGCTTCCTCGGGCACGGCCAGACGGCTGAAGGGCGGCGCGACGTCCGGCGCCGCCGGTCCGCCGTCGGCCGCTGGCGCCCTGCCGGCCGACGGAGGCGTGTGAAGACGTGCGGCATTGTTGAGTGGGGACGGGGCGACGACATGGGACCGGAGAGACGGCTCACGTGCTGCTTGAAACAAGGAGGTGTCGAAAGGCGAAGAGGACATCCTCTGTTCAGCTTTAATATTCGAAATGACTCCACCGTCTTGACATTGTACGTTAAAAGACAGAGCTTACGGTCGATATTGCACTGCGGTGAGTGTGATACCACTCTATCACGCAAAACGCTGGTGGCGACGAATCCGTGATCCATAATGGCGACGAATGTGCGATGCAAGAAATATAAGCTATGGACAAAGAAATACAGCAGGAATATGAGGAGCATAGCAAGCATGTAAATAGCACAAACACTCCTAATCCGTCGGCAGCCAGCCCCCACACGGCATGAATGAAAAGCTCGTATGACGTCGTGGCCCTCAGATCGGCCGGGCCATCGCTCCCGGCGCCGCCGGCGCCTCGCCAAACAGAGGCGCGTCCGGCGGCCTCCGGTCCGACGCAGGGCGTCTTCGGCGAGGGACGTTTCGAACGTCTCGTACAGCGTGTGGTGAGAACAGAGCGTGACATTGTCAAACCTCACTTCCCCGGGAGTAGCTTCCGACCACGGCAGTTTATGAACAGTTCAGAGACCATTCCAGTAGCAGGGAGTCCAGTTTGAGCCGCCCAAGCCGCTCGAGTACCCACGAAATGTTGGCCGACTTCCTGAGTTCGGTGGCAATTTTTTGTGAAGGCTTATGGCTTTTCTGATTTAGTTATTTGTGCTGCAATGGCACCCCTACATGCTATAATAAGGCGGTATTATATATGTGAGTGAACGTTATCTTCAAAGATATTTTGGTTGCCAAAGGAAATCCTGCTGTTCATCACTGGCATACACATCGGAATACTGCATTGAACTGCCTGACATGTTGCTTTGTGGTAGCATCGAAGGTGCGAATAGCTCGTCTCATAACATCGGTGACAGAAAAACCTCGTGGATGTTGCCAGCAAAAACAGGTCAGGGTGTTGAAATGGGCTCAATGGGCCCAAAACCAAGCCACTCTTTCTCGCTTGATGGCGACGATGCATTACTGAAAATCGATGACTACGCTGATGTAATAGCTCGTGGACACATGCCTCACTTTCATCGGCATGAGCTGTGTTACCGTGTCGTCCACGTCAGCCGGCGTGACAGGCGAAACAGATTGCTGCGGTGATAGCCACATTAACCGTAGTGGTAGTGAATACTAACCAAGGGCTTGCAACCAGGCGAAATGGTTTGGGAACAGAGCTTCGCATTGCGTTTGATCGTGCGCAAAACTCATACGCATAGCTGTATATAGCGATTATATGCACGACATTTCGTGGTACGCAGATTTCCATAAATGCAAATCTTCACACGGTTCAACATTCGCAAAACAATGTTTTCTGCCTGTAAAACTATGTATATGCGACATGGTACGCGGTATACGCAGCACTAAGTTCGCATTTCTTCGCATGCACATTGCTTCATTCTGAACTTCTTCGTGTGTGCCATTTATACCGTACAAAATTTTTCATTTTGCGTCTTTTTAATGCAACCCTTTGCATCGCATTTCTTTGTATACATACTTTTTTGTACATACTTTGTATACATGCGTTCTTCATACAGACTTCGTATACATGCTTTCTTCATACATACCGCATTTCTCTGCGTGCTTAATTCCTAGCACAGGGTTCCTCGGACACGCAATTATTCGCTACATTGGCCCATTCACTTCATTTTATTCCGTTTATTCAAGTTTACAATTGCCCGGCCGAGCGGTTCAAATGCGTTTGGGTCAGGTAGGGCGTATACTACAGGTAGGGCGTGTACGTCAGGTAGGGCGTGTATGTCAGGTAGGCCGTATGCGTCAGGTAGGGCGTGTAGCGTGTACGTCGGGTAGGGCGTATACGTCAGGTAGGGCGTGTACGTCAGGTAGGGCGTATGCGTCAGGTAGGGCGTGTACGTCAGGTAGGGCGTGTACGTCAGGTAGGGCGTGTACGTCAGGTAGGGCGTATGCGTCAGGTAGGGCGTGTACGTCAGGTAGGGCGTGTACGTCAGGTAGGCCGTATGCGTCAGGTAGGGCGTGTACGTCAGGTAGGGCGTGTACGTCAGGTAGGGCGTGTACGTCAGGTAGGGCGTGTACGTCAGGTAGGGCGTATACGTCAGGTTGGGCGCATACGCCAGGCAGGGCGTGATGCGTGTCAGGTGTATTCCTTGAGCCAAGGCATCTCATTCCTTCGGTTGAGCACCTATTGGTACTTCATGTTTTTTGCGTGGTCGCACGCGCGGGTGTAAGCCATGAGCATATCTTGCTGGTTTGTTTGCAGGTACTACTACCGCATTCTGGCAACTGGTGAGGCGAGGAAAATGGCGAGGGAAGTGCTTCAAAATATGTCCTACCAAAGCTTAAGGGGGTTGCATCGAACCCCCCCCCCCCCCCTCCGACTATCCAGGCGAGTTGCTCAACGTGTGCTGGCTCCAAAGTTGCGCTACAAGTGAGGAAAAGTTAGATTTGCTGGTTTGCCATGGATACCCGCGGTGATGATGATAACGTCACTCAAAAATTATCCACGAAGATGACGTAAAAGATAAGGTAAATGATTAAATGTCGGTCCGGCTTTCACGTGTATGGTCGCTAAACGCCGTGTGCCATATTCCCTGTGCGGTGCTTAATAACTAGATGCTCGCTAATTGGCTTAAAGTAAGTACGGCAGCTGCAAATGGCCTCCCTTCGTCTGCACACCTCTTGACCTTGCAAGTTGGTTTTAACAAGTATAGCAGCGAGTGGCGGGTTTAGTGAAGGGACGCGCGGAACATGTGCCCCTAGCCAAACTCGGGTAAGATCCCTCCGTGCGCAATGGGGAGAGGACAAGATTTTCTGTTGAATCGGTGCATGTCTTCCATAGCGACCCAAGACAAGTTATCAGGGTTGATGGGTGAAAATTTAGAATACTTAAAACGCATACATTGTTCAGATACATGCGGAAACCCCAAAACAGCAAACAACAAAAGATCCGGGTTACCGATACTCATGGCTATGGGTTCGAGGCATTTTGCTCTATCCGTGAAGAGCTGATGGAATATTTTCTAGAACTGCTCGATAAGATTGAAAACCACTGTCTCCAGACATTTACAGCTGCATTTCCCGGACGTTTGGAGTCCGGTTTCATGGATGCGGTGTTGTGTGATTGTGGGATGTTCGTGACGCGTTGGCTTGAATGCCAAGTGCACCACCAACCGAGCTATAGCGACAGCGGGCAGACTTCAACAGAGAGTTATGCCATTCAAAAGCTCCAAAGAAGCGCCTATACGGTCAAAATCAAAACATTCACGTGAAGCTATAGAAGTGTAGCGTGGGCGGGCGGCCTCTCTGGTGCGTTCCTGGCTGCCTAGGTGTCGGGGGCAACCACTGGCCGACCGTGGTGCGTTTCTGGCTGCCTAGGTGTCGGGGCAACCACCGGCCGACCGTGGTGCGGTCTCGGCTGCCTAGGTGTCGAGGGCAACCACCAGCCGACCGTGGTGCGTTCCTGGCTGCCTAAGTGTCGGGGCCAACCACCGGCAGACGGTGGTGCGTTCCTGGCTGCCTAGGTGTCGAGGGCAACCACCGGCAGACGGTGGTGCGTTCCTGGCTGTCTAGGTGTCGGGGCCAACCACCGGCAGCGAGTGGTGCGGTCCCGGCTGCCTAGGTGTCGAGGACAACCACCGGCAGACGGTGGTGCGGTCCCGGCTGCCTAGGTGTCGAGGACAACCACCGGCAGACGGTGGTGCGGTTCCGGCTGCCTCGGTGTCGAGGGCAACCACCGGCAGACAGTGGTGCGGTCCCGGCTGCCTAGGTGTCGAGGACAACCACCGCCAGAGGGTGGTGCGGTCCCGGCTGCCTAGGTGTCGAGGGCAACCACCGGCAGAAGGGGGGGGGGGGGGTGTTCCTGGCTGCCTGGGTGTCACGGGTGACCGGCCAGCTCGTGCCTGTCGGAACTGCCGGGTCGAGGCACCGAACGAACGAGTGGCGAGGCGTCGGCAGACCCTGGGGTGGGTCGCCGGCGTGGGCTGTGAAGTGGATGCCCTTGTGGATACGAATATTTACGTACGACTTTTCGTGCCACGGGATTTTCAATGCGAAAAGTGTGCATGGAAATTTGATAAGGAAGGTATACGTACAAAGCTTGCCATAAAATAGCTGCGATGTAAAGGTTCGTCTACATTGTTTTCCTTCAAAGTATTGCCTGCAAAAAAACTGCGATGTGACCATCTGCATACGAAGCTCTGCGTACAAGGAATATGGTACCAAATACGCCTAATATGAAGTTTTATCCGACTGCGGGGTGCAATTATCGACAACAGGTGCGTAATACAGTCTGCGCTCTTCGCGTATGATGTCTCAACGTTATGGTTAGACATCCGCAAAGGCCGTCTCCCCCGCGCGAGTAAATGTCCTAAATACAATGGCTGGTTGTAGATATGTTAGGATCGCGATCTCACTTGTTTGGCTCGCGCCATTAACAATAAATTGCCAGGTTTAAGGAACATTGGCTGATCTGCCAGTTATGCTCATTTGACTCAGCCATGAGACACCACTGATAACAAAGGAGTTCATTGACGCAAAGATCATGAATCAAAAACGCCGCCATCGGAGAAAAAAAAACATAACCAATTTTCTTTTGCGGTACGATCCCATTAGTTTTGATAATCTGAACACATCGAGTGCTGGAGTGTCTACAGCGCCGCACGCATCACGTGATCCCGGTCCATTGTGCCTGGCTGCGTACGGATATCCTGAACTTCTCTGTGGGACGTTTGGATGGAAATCTGGACACCTGCAATTACATGGCGTAAGATTCCCAAAATGCGTCCTTCTGGAGTGACGGCCCACCCGTGGCGTGCAGAACACTTTGTGTTTGGGTTTACGTGACGCTGCAAAGGAGTGTCACGCCGCAGACTCTGGCTCACCCGGTCACCAGCCGACCTCACCCCTTCTGGGGTCAGAACGGTACAGAGCGCGCGGACCCGGTCACCTCAAGGCAATAAGCTCCGCGGTCAGCGTGCCCGCCAGCTGTCTGTGAACCTCCCGCGTCCCTCAGACGGGGAGGCAGCAGGAGAGTCGGCGTGCTCGCCAGCTGTCTGTGCAACTCCCGCGTCCCTCGGGCGGAGAGGCAGCAGGGGAGTCGGCGTGCCCGCCAGCTGTCTGTGAACCTCCCGCGTCCCTCAGACGGGGAGGCAGCAGGAGAGTCGGCGTGCTCGCCAGCTGTCTGTGCAACTCCCGCGTCCCTCAGACGGAGAGGCAGCAGGAGAGTCGGCGCCGCGGGAATTGTTGGCGACGTTGATCCGGCGCTTTGAAGATTGATGGGTCGGCTACGAAATCTCTTTTCCTGAATTTCCGACTTTGATCCATGTTATTTCACCGGCTTAGAGCCAAGCAAACGCAGCTTACGAAGTTTCACACAGAGTAACCGAAATAGAATAGCGTGGCGGATAGGTGAGGGAAAATCTCAACCAGCCTTAGAATATATCAGCAGCAGGAAGACCATGGTCACGCCATATATTACATACAAAAGGGCTTTCGCTTCGTCGCAACATAGTATGAGCATGCAGGATGGCGTGAACAACCAGAGTCGTCCTGAAATGTGCAGCAGTGTCGGAAACGCCCGCGTGGCTAGTAATGGTGTGTCGAAACCTTTGACTGTGGGGCAGTCGTGCCGGACCAGAGCGTGAGCCGGACAGTGCCTCACTACTCAAACCAGCACATCGCGAGCAAGCCGGCAGCGTTTGGAGCAGATCCTCAGCTGTACGGGACGGCGATCTGCACAGGGCCACGACAAGGGCAGGTCATACGGCATAGCTCAGCCTCGGAGCTGGAGAGAAGGTTACGGCTGCCCAGCGGAACATCGGAGTCAGAGAAACGGCTGCAGCTGCCCAAAGCAGGGCAGCTGCAGCACAGCATAGCTGCCCTGCTGCTCAGGTAGACATGTCCTACTAACCACCATATAGCAGCATGTTGCTCTGGATGGATTTTCTTGACAGCACCAAGTGTCCCAGCGTGACATTTCAATTTGATACGCACATGAACTCAGTTGACGCTCCTTTGCTCACTCAGTTTAGGACGTAATGCAAGTGCTCACAGTAATAGACGTGAAATCGCATTAGGAGAATTCCTTAGAAAAAATATCAGCTAAATATGAAGATCGGTAAAAAGCAGGTGGTGCTGCTGCACTTCGACGCTTCTGAATGTGGGAATTTAACGCGGTCGTTTTTAAATCGTGGAATCCTGCAGCATCGCGGAGCAATAGGATCATTGGGTCACGATTTAATATACTTACACCGAACATGCACACCGACTGAAAGGAGGGACCTTATCGTGACGAACAGTGAAAACTGACGAGTGTCTGGATGAGACTGCCAGGTTTAGGTGTGACGTCAGACATCATTCAGCGAGCGCCCCGAGCCGCGCTGTGACCGCAGTCAGCGTCCAATTTCAGCACTCTGAACACCTCAGGGCCTCTCGGGGGTTGTTATTTGGATTGCATTGTACGCCACAAATTACAGTCTGGGGATTACGACGAATATCTGATTTTGCTCCGACGAGCGAACGTATTGCTTTAGGCTTGATCCAGCATCCAATAATTTCAACTTGGGCTCAATCACTTCAGCTGGGGCCTTTAGCATGTTCATACACGTTAAGCCTCTCCATCCGTTGCCATCAGTTACACTGTTGATTGAAAGATCATAATAACACGGATTTCAGTTCCAGTTGGTTTATATGAAAAGAACGTCTATGACACATCATATGGTGGATTCGTGTGTGACACCTTGCACGGTTTTGGACGTGCGCGGCAATAATGTGCCCGCGCCACACATACGGGGATAACAGTAACCCTGCACTGCCTACATGATGCAACGATGTAGCTGGTGTTCCCGCCCATCCCGTCTTTAACATTCAATGGCGGAACTTCAACTGTGGAATAATTTGCTAGTGAAATAATTCGCTAGTGGAATAATTCGTCGTCAACAATTCAGCATTAACCAACCTCTAAAACGAACCTAACACGGTTGTCACTGTTTGATTATGCATGGTAGCCCATGCGGTAGGGGTCCCCACAGAGTCGAGCGCTAGGTTTCTAAACAAGCTGTACATCCGACAGCACTGCCTGACCGTCGTCGGTCCGAGTTCACGATCAGCAGTACACACCAGAAGTTAGAGCCGCCGGCGGGCGGCCGCCTGACTCACGTGATGTGGGGCGACTCGGGCGGCTGTTCCGTGGCCCCAGTAAGAGCTTCGGCTTCCTCTTCGGCCGCCTCGTTCGCCTCCGGTGTCGGCGTCAGCGTGGAGGCGCTGCCACGACGACCGCGCAACGCGCCGGCCGGCCGCCCGCGGCCCTTCCGGAACGAGCGGATGCTCTGGCGGAACGACTGACGCGCCCGGCCGACTGCAGCACGCGGCCAACAGTCACCGACACGGTCACCAGCGCAGGAGACGGTTATCAGTCACCAGCCCGGGACACTGGCGCGCCCGGCCGACTGCAGCACGCGGCAAACAGTCACCGACACGGTCACCAGCGCAGGAGACGACAATCAAGTCACAGCCCCCACCAGCGCAGGAGACGATAATCAGTCACCAGCCCGGAACACTGGCGCGCCCGGCCGACTGCAGCACGCGGCAAACAGTCACCGACACGGTCACCAGCGCAGGAGACGGTTATCAGTCACCATCCCGGGACACTGGCGTGCCCGGCCGACTGCAGCACGCGGCAAACAGTCACCGACACGGTCACCAGCGCAGGGCACAACAAACAGTCACTAAGGACATGAATGTCGTTCTGGTTCGCCAAGAGCATAAGGCAAGCCATGGATTTGATTTCTATTGGCATGACTTAAGAGTTCTGTAAACGCAGCAGACTCTCCAAGACCATACGGGTTCTTCACGAAATAGCTTCCGTATAGAGGCTTGGGCAGAAGCAAGATTTTGCTGCAGTGGAGTCTCTAGTTTACCACAAGTACGCACCAGAGGCCAATCAGCTTCAGACATACCCACCTGACTTATTTGGTGACCCTAACTCCGTTAGCGATTATACAGGTAACACATTTAATTAGATCAATCTGCCATTCCATGAGGATCTATACACGACGCAACAAAACTGACTATTGATGTACAGGACTACTTCAGCTACTGCACGGCATGCCCAACCGCGAAGTGACATTTACCTCTTTAGCTTGAAAAGCTACATATGACAATGTTAACCTCGGCCAGATGGTGGCGAATGGCCAATCGGGCGATGGAGACCCTTCCCCGCTCCTTCCCTGAACCTCGAAAACTGGGGAAACGATTAATGGCTCCGTACAATTATGAGCATCAAGATAACTTCTCTCTACATTGATTTCGATGTTGTCATCACGTCAGATCACTGACCTCGGCTTTTGGGATGATGTGGGTGTGATACGTTGAAAAAAATATTTTAAGCAATTTGCCGGTTGCCTCATCCGCAACTAACGTGATTCACGATCAAGGATATCTTTAAGTTTTTACCAGCATAGTGCACTCCATAGTTCTTTTGAAAAGTAGTCCTGAGGCAAATCTACGCAGTGCACTGTATTGCGTCGTACGGCGCAAAAGCTTGTAGGTCGTAAAAATAGGTTTGGGAACTTTGCTTTTTAATTTCAGAAAACGTTGGTAATAGCTTTTCTGGAAGGATTCAAGTACTAAAATTGTCAATCCTTCACTATCAGGGTTTTCCAAGTTCGGATAGAATTGATGTCTGCCTTTGGGAAATGTTTGTTTGTTGTTTAAGTGTCGTGTACTGTTCACTTGCATTTTTTTCAGGCGAATTTTGAATTGAAGACCATCCACAACGTTATACCAACATGAGCAGTGGCAAGCCTTTGGTGTCCACCTAGCAAATCGAACTAATGCAAAGCATCATATTCAAAATTATTCATAAACGAAATAGCCCAAGTGTTTTATTTGGCTAGGAGGGCGGGTGTTAATAGATGTACGACTGTGAATGGCCACATTGCTCAGATATTTGGCATATTACAGGAAACATATATTTAGATTTATTTATCTATTCGTTCGCCTGCTGTACTACTATTTATTCGCCAAGCCCATATCTCCGCAGCCGTATGCCATAGGAGGCAGGCCGCACAAATGGCAAATGAATGCAAAAGGCTATACAATTTGGCGCTCGCAAAGTCCAAGGCTAGACGCAATGAGTGCACACCATTGTTAATGCCCAGAAGTTGCCATTACTAAAACAGGATAGCTTCGTTGATTCTACCGCAGTGGCGTACGCGTAGCGTACGCCACTGTTAAGCGTACGCGATAGAGTGCCAACAGAACGGACAGATCATCAAAGGATAGGTGCTTTAGAATGCTAATACAAGATTGGCATTAACATATTTGCACGCATCTTTATTGTTCGTAACCCCCTTCGCTCATGGTTATAACCGGATGGGAAATGTGATTATTGTCAGTGTACATGATGCCGGCAGTCAAGAAAGAGGGAACCGATATAAAATGTTACACCGCTGCATTCGAAGCATATGGCATTCAAAACCTGAAGCAAACGCTCCACCTTCTCCTCGCTACACTCAGCCTAATTGAGTGGAGCCGAACTTAACACACGCTCGGGTGGGGGGTCAAACTGACCCTCCCCAAGTTTGTTTTCCAAAACGGCGAGGCGCGGACGTGCCAAATTGTGCATACCTATAGACAATTGCATAGCAGATCGTGTGGCGCCAACAATTTTGATGTACCCTGTAAGGTCGTTGACCTGTGGCAGGTCAAAGTCAACCAATGGTTTCATCGACGGCAATTTGAAGGGAATCGTCCAATCTGACCCAACAACGGTTAGACAAAGCCATGATTTCTGAGATGCTTTCTTAGGTAGCACAACAATTAAATTGATATATTACATTGACCTAGGATTCGGTATAAAGGTCAGACCAAGGTCAAAACGAGCTTATTTTATGACTCTAGAGCTTGCTGTATGAGGCAGTTTCTGATGCTCATTTCGTACTTAGTGATATCAGAAACCGCAGCATGCACCTTCAATGGACTTCTTAAAGGTCAGAATAAGTCACCGACCTAAAATGACCCAGGTCAAAATTATTTTAGGAACATACTGTCTAGGGTTATTTTTCGCTTATTCAAATGCAAAACACAAAGGAGTCTTGCACGATTTTGGTCAACATCACCTTCAAAAGCTCAAACAATGTCACTGATCATAGATGAGCATGTAACCTTTTGCTGAGAACAGTTATTTAGGTTCAAGAGGCCCTTTGGAGACCATCCTGAAATTTAACCTTGTTTGACTTTATTTGACCCGAAGGCCATGGCCTTGAAAACTCAAACTTTTACCTAAGTGAGTTAACCTACAGGCTAACACACTCTGTGAGTTTGGTATCTCCAGCTCTCTTAGTTCTTGAGATCTCAGGGGGGGGGGGGCAAATTGACCGCCACAAGAGCGAAGGCTATCCGACCGGCCACCCGGGCACGTGTTAAGTTAAAAAGATGCTGCATGAAAGAATCACAGGTTATTTTTGAACGCCAGGCAGCAAATCGACTGATGCATTGTTAGTAACAAAATCCTTTGACTCTACCAAGTACAAACTGCCATCGGGCTGGGCCTGTGCTGCCCCGCTGCCAGGCCCGGTGAGGACCGTCTCCGGGTCAGTCAGTTCATCCCCACGCATGCAGACAGTGAGAGGGGACAATATGGTAACGTCAGACCGTGCTCCAGCATGGCGTCTAACCCCAGGTCAGCATAGCCCCACGGTCCAATCGGGACATCTCGTTTTTGTGATTGTGATTGCGATTTAGTTTGCAATTTTGACTTTACCGCACGTCCTTGCATGTCCGGGAATTGAGATCAGTACATCAGGGTCCTCCAATGTGACCATGTTTTCCGTTTGATGCGATCTGGCCAAAACTTCACCGAACGGCCACCTCATTCCATAGAAAGACAGGAGGGGAACGCTGACAATGTTTACTTCTGCTTCCAAAGGGGACACGTGAAGACGCCCGCAGTGGAAATACTACGTTGTGCAGTTCTTCTGCGATAGACAATACCACGTGAAGGCAAAAATGGGCCTTTCTCTACGCACAGCGGAATGATGAACAGGAGTGTGGCACAGCAGGCATAAAAACTCAAGGATGTGTACAGCTGTCCATGGACCATACGTTCTTTTGCTTTAGGGAGCCGGGGCACGACAAAGAACTGAAAAAGAATTAGCATGACCTGACTGGATAGCATTGCCCGAAGACGCAAGATGAAGGCATTCTCATCCAGGCAACAACTACACCGCCAGTCTATGTTTCGTTTGCTTGTCCCCACTTCACCTGATTCCCAGCCCTAACAAAGCAGAGGAAAGTCCCGTCTATAAAACAGCACCAACTCGAATCCAACATGCGCCGACATGTAGCCTTGACTGAAATGAGATAAGTTGGGCGATAAAAATGTCCAAACGAGACGATAAAGTCGACTTGTCTTCAGTGGCCTCGCAACAACCGGTGCGGAGTGGCCACGACCGGCGGCTGCCCGTCATGAGACATGGGCCCGGCTATCGAGCGGGCGACAGCGGCCCCGCGACAGCGCCGGCCGTCCCCTGACGCCCCCCCCCCCCCCCCCCCCCACCTCCCTCCGCTGCGTTCGTGACCGGGACGAAAGCCGCGTGACCGGCATGCAGCGCCCCTGGTGTCGCTGCTGGCCGCTGAGCGGGCCGCCGTCCCAGCTGGCGGTCTGCTGCCGGGACCGGTCCGCTCCTACGGCCGCCGCAGGCCGCTCACCCGGGACCGGAAGGCCGGCGTGCGGTCACTGAGAGCGAAACCCAACGGGTCGCTGACCCGCCAGCAGGGGACGAAACATGGGGTCATCTCAGAGTAGAGCAGGGTAATTCCGGTGACCTATCGCGGAGGCTTGGGCCGTCGCGATCGCGGCTCGGCAGAGCGAATTTATTGAATTGTATTGACACCTGGCTAGGAGACAGACATGCAAACCATACTAAGAAGAATGTGGTGAATTTTCACGGACTCATTAGTGAAACACTCATGCCTAGTAGTTAGTAACCTCGGCATGAGTGTTTCACCAATAAGTATATATATATATATATATATATATATATATATATATATTGTATCGACCATAGAGAAGCGCGATTGGCACATCTGTGGACAAGTCTCTCCCCTCACCGTCGCACTGATGGCATGCTCTCCAGCTCTTGCAGGCTCTGCGGATCATGCTCATGCGCCAGACTTTTAGATAGCCCTATATGGAAAGGCCCATGTGGTTCAATTCTGGCCAGTGGAGTTGCCATGGGTGCCGGCCTTTACTGACTGTCTGACTGTCCTGTCCGCACAGCGGTCATGTGCCCAGCTCAGGCCGCTCCGCGCTGGATGAGGTGAGGCGCCACCCTGATGAGGTCACGCGCTTGGCATTTGGTCTGGATGTTGGAGCATGGCCCGCTTCCACAACTTGTTTAGCATTCTTTGATAGCGCTCTCCGTGCCGTCAGCGTGATGCCGTCTAGGTCATCAAAGCGCAATAGTCCTATTAGACCCTTGCCGCTCAGCACACGCGAAATCGTGGCCATGCTGTTATGCAGGGCATTACCGCGAACACCTTTGGACCTGATTGCTGACCAACATTGCTGGTGTTGAGAATTCACAATGTCATTTAAGTGAAACTGACCTTCATCTGATAACCAAGTTTAAATCGTTAATTTTACACGCTTGCCTTTCTTTTCGCAGTGGTGCATCGCATCTGCTCCTCTTGCTGCCTTATCATTTTGTTTTAATCAATTGATATTTGTCCATCATTGTGGCTTCAGCATAAGGTCGTTTTTAACTCTGTTGCAGTGCAGACTTGATGGTGTCCCTTTCCCCACCTGTTCCCGTTTTCCACTGAGCGTTGACATGACCCTCACCAACAAATGGTGTAGTAAACTGTCTGGGTATCGTTTGGCTGGTTGGTGCCGCTGGTTCTTTGTTTCCAATTTTTGACATGGTTCACAATTTTCTTTGCCTCAAAATGACAGTAGAATGATGCCGCCCTCATTTGTATTCCTCTTTATGCGTTATCATGTCAAATAACTCTCCCATCTCTTGTGTCATAAGCACGCAACAGTTCTTGAAATAAGGGCCTGCAGAATTCCTGATATTGAAAAAGCAATGCTGTCACGTTTTTTGGGCAATCCTACATGTATCTACACGTTATTTACACAGAAGCGTTCTAAATTTTTTGCGAACTCAGTGCACAGTGCAGAAAAAGACTCCCTCATAAAAACGGATTAGTTGCTACATCGCCGCTACGGACTTGCACGTACTCGATCATCCAACCAGTTGTGACACTGTTGCCGGATTAATAACATTAAAAGCTTATCCGACCACGGCCTGCGTGACGCGTCAGCCGCAAGAGGTGGCACCGGCCGCGGCTACCAGCAGGCTGATAGACGGCCGGGTCATGGGGTCATGCCATCGGGTCACGATGCTCACTCCATCCAGCGTGTCAGCGTGGCCGAGACGGCAGGCAGGCGTGTGATGCGGGGCCCACCCGGGGCACGCGGACGAGTTTCCGCGTGCGACACACTGTGAGGCGATCATTGTCCACACTTGTATTCTCTTAACACGCGCTCGGGTGGGGGTCAAATTGACCCCCGAAGGTTTGTCCAGAATGGTTTCCGAACGGCGAGGCGCAGCCTCACCAAATTTTGCATAGCTGTAGACATTTAAATAGTGGATCGTTTGGCATCAAAAATTTGGATGTACCTTGTCAGGTTGCTGACCTGCGGTAGGTCAAAGTCAGGCCATGGTTTAAGCGAAGTCAATTTCAAGGGAATCGTTCAATCTGATGCAACAACGGAGTGTTAGGCAAAGTCACACATCTCTGAGATGCTTTCTTAGGCAACAGAAATATTCAGTGAGCAAATACGTTGACCTAAGGTCAAGTATTAAGGTCAGACCAAGGTCAAAAACAGCCTGACATAGTTTGTTTAATATATATATATATATATATATATATATATATATATATATATATATATACATCATCACTCTAGGGCTTGCTGCGAGGTATAGTTTCTGGCACTCATTTCGAATTTATCGAGCAGGAACCGCGTTACATATCTTCCATGAACTTCTTAGAGATCACAATAGGTCACTGACATAAAATGAGCCAGGTCAACATTTTGTTTTTAGAAACATACTGCCTTGCTCTTTGTCGCTTATTCAAACGCAAAAGTCAGAGCAGTCTGTATGATTTTGGTCACCGTGACCTTCAACAGGTCAAGCAAGGTAATTGACTTTAAATGAGCATGCAACATTTTGCTTAGGAACAGTTATCTAGGTTCTGGGGGCACTTTGCAGACCAACCTGGAATTTGACCTTGTTTGACCTTATTTGACCCGAAGATCATAATCTAGGAAACTCAAACTTTTACCTAACTTAGTTCCCGTACAGGTCAACACACCCTGTAAACTTAGTGTCTCTAGCTCTTTTAGTTCCTGACGTCTTAGGAGGGTCAAAATAGCCCCCACCCGAGAGAAGGGCATCCAGCCGGCCACCCGGGCGTGCGTTAGCCGATAAGGCGATTGCACTAAGTCAAACGACCATCAGGTACCACAGCACTCGCATCGGTTGAGCAGTTCAGAGTATTCCGCACCAGACAAATCAGCCGTAGTGAGGTGGCACCGGCCGCGAAGACCTCAATGCCACTGATCGCGCCACACGTCAGTAAAAGGAAAAATAGCAAACTGAAAAATTTGAGGCATTAAAAAGGTCAGTGTGGTCACTGACATAGTTTGTTTAAGACCAACGGAGAAAAATTAACAAACATCAACATTATTGCTGACATCAACGTTAACAGTAAGATGTAAATACAGACAATACTGCCGATGTCGAATTTCTCAACCACTCAAACCTGAAGGCTGCAAATGTAGAGTATCCTGGGTATTGAAGCGTAAATCGGGACACATTGTCCGACAGCCATGATGGCCCACTTGGTATATGACACAGGTATATAGGTTACATATTGGTAGGGAACCAGGAACATAAATAAAAAATTGAATTATCAATTATACGGTAAGCAAATGGCATATCCGTGTAATTGTTATGGTAATTAGGCATATTTCACAGCGGACCGCCACTGAAGGAAGGCTGACCTGGCATGACCTAACTGAGGCATAGTGTTCATAAATGAATTTTTTGCGCAGTTAAATATGCACTGAGCTGTCCCTGAAGTTTGATCCGATGGTATTTTACAACAACGTCATGATATAAAGACACAGACTTAAGGACAGCATTATATCATGAGCCACGACGCCCTTGAACGTGGAGCAAATTGCGCCCGATGTCTAGGATTCTTTGGCTGATATTGCAGGACAACAAGAGCGTGGGCAAAAGCGGTGGCTCGAAGGGACAAACAGTCGCTCGAACAGCACTTGAAACAGCGTTACAGTTCTGGTCCCTCCAACTGCGAGCTCAAATGGAGGCTATTAGTCCACGGCTTCTGGCGCCCACCAATAGCGCTAGGCCTGTAATAGGCCTATTAGCGAGTATTTGACCACCAGCTGAGCGAACTATTCATGCAGCTAAACAAAACCCTGCAGGTGGCATAAGTGGATCAAGTTTTGAGCTTGTTGCCGAATTTTGCGTACCGAATGTCAGCCGTGAAATCACTGGAGGCGTGCCAAGATTGAGTGTAAAGTTAATGACTTATTACGACGCTAATGGTTTTCAAACCGCCAAAACAGTGAGGATGAAGTTTCAGCAGCTGTGTTTAACAACCAATATCTTATTTTTGTTTTGTTCGCTTCTGTCATTCCTTCATTCCCTGCATGTCTCGAGCAGATCTGCTATCTGTCTGCTAGCCTGAGGCGAAATTTCTATTCGAGCATATGCTGTCACTTGCTCATTAGACGAAAGCAAGATAACTGCAGCTATCAAACGATATGGCCTCTCATCCTGTATACGCACTGCCTAATCTCTGGTCCTAATCGGTTCGTTCTCATGAGTACAAATTATCCTGACTGGTGCAGCATATCTAGAGGTTTGAGCATTTTGTTCATGTTGATGCATTCATCATACTTTAACACGTGCCCGGGTGGCCGGCTAGATACCCTTCGCTCGGGTGGGGGTCAGTTTAACACCCTCCCATTGAGATCTCTGGAACTAAGAAAGCTAGAGCACCAAATTTACAGGGTGTGTCGACCTGCACGTGAACGCACTTAGGTCAGAGTTTTAGGTTCTTAGGTCATGACCTTTGGGTCAAAAAGGTCAAACACGGTCAAGTTCCAGGTTGGTCTCCAAAGTGCCCCCAGAACCTAGATCACCGTTCCTAAGCAAAAGGCTACATTCTCATTCAAGATAAGTGGCCTTGTTTGACCTTTTGAAGGTCAAGGTGACCAAAATCGTACAAGATTGCTTTGACTTTTGCATTTGACTAAGCGACAGAGATTACGCCAGGCAGTATGTTCCTAAAACAAAATGTTGGCCTAGGTCATTTTAGGTCAAAGACCTATTCTGACCTCTAAAAAGTCCATGGAAGACGTATAATGCGTTTTCTGTCTTCAATAAACTCGAAATGAGTACCAGAAACTATCCCATACAGCAAGCCCTAGAGCAACAAAACAGGTTGGCTTTGACCTTGGTGTGATCTTCATACCAAACCTTAGGTCAATTTAGTTTTCTCATTCAACTGTTGTGTTTCCTAAGAAAGCATCTCAGAGATGTATGGTTTCGTCTAACTCTCCATTGTTGGATCAGGCTGAGGGATTCCCTAGAAATTGCCTTCGCTGAAACCATGGTCTGACTTTGACCTGCCATAGGTCAGCGACCTTACAAGGTACACCTAAATTTTGCATATCGAACGATCCGCTGTTCAACTGTCTATGACTATGCAAAATTTGGCGCGGCTGCGCCGCGCTGTTCGGAAACCATTCTGGAAAAACCTTTGGGGGTCAATTTGACCCCGCTCCCACCCGAGCGCGTGTTCTTCGTGATTAAGTTTGAACCGAGTGACATCACATGAGTGAGACCATTGTTCAACAAAAGATAGTCTTTTGTTGGCATTGAGTAAGTCTGTGTATACCTCTTACGGAGCTAATAGAAGAAATATAGCAAAATTAGTTCCATAACATTGATAACGCTTGGCGTGGTGTTTCGTGCACGATGTCGCATTATGTGTATGCACTTATACTTGCCAACACCATGAATGCCGCATTCCAATGTTCCGATTCACCGATTTTTGTGGCCCTTTTCCATGTGGCTGCTAATGCGTATTTGCTTTTATTGAGATGGCATTCTGTTTCCTTTTTTCCATGAAAATAAGCATATAAAAAGCACCCCCACTTCTCACGTAAACTTGCCTTTGCAGCGCTGTAGCATTCCCGGGCGCACCGCATGCTGCGGCGTCCTAGGGCACACCGCGTGCTGTGGCACCCTAGGGCACACCGCATGCTGTGGCATCCTAGGGCACACTGCATGCTGTGGCATCCTAGGACACGCCGCATACTGCGGCGTCCTAGGGCACACCGCGTGCTATGGCATCCTAGGGCACACTGCATGCTGTGGCATCCTAGGGCACACTGCATGCTGTGGCATCCTAGGACACACCGCATACTGCGGCGTCCTAGGGCACACCGCGTGCTGTGGCATCCTAGGGCACACCGCATGCTGTGGCATCCTAGGGCACACTGCATGCTGTGGCATCCTAGGACATACCGCATGCTATGGCATCCTAGGACACAACGCATGCCTTGACATCCTAGGACACACCGCATGCTGTGACATCATAGGGCACACCGCACGCTGAGAATTTCTTGCCTCTCACTCCGAGGCCTATTTTGGAAAATTTAGTCCACTGTACACCAGGTTAAGGAACGGGGGCGTGGCTTCTGGCATATTTTGGGGAGGGTCCCATTGCAATCCCTTCCTATTTCCTCTTATCTTCAAGTTGGATTGGCATCAGAATATTTTGTAGCATTGGTATTTCGAACTTCGCGAATTGCTTCAGTGATATATCAGTGTATCGATGATCCAAGCCCAATGGAGTGCACTCGGGTAGGCTTCACTCAGTCAGGCTCGGTCGTACCCAGAATGCGTTAGAGATGAGGTGCGTTTTAGAGCCCCACACAGGAAAAGAGACGTAACTTCCTCACATGTTATCTAAGTATACGTACATTTGGTGAGGATGTGTCCAAACTCCTTCTCAACGTCGTCGTCCTCCTCGGGCGGCGATGAGAGGTCATCGAAGTTCAGCAGGAACATGAGCAGCTCTCCGCCCTCGTTCGAGACGGGCGCGATCGTTTGGATGCAGAGAAATCGCGACCCTGCAACCGTACGCCATATTAGTTGTCATGGCCCACCTGAGACCACAAACCACATTAGCCAGCACGGTCCACCCGAGACCACAAACTACATTTCCCGACGCGGTCTACCTGAGACCACACACCACATTAGCCGACACGGTCCACATGAGGCGACACACCACATTAGCCGACACGGTCCACCTGAGACCACACACCACATTAGTCGACACGGTCCACATGAGGCCACAACCACATTAGCCGACACGGTCCACCTGAGACCACACACCACATTAGTCGACACGGTCCACATGAGGCGACACCACATTAGCCGACACGGTCCACATGAGGCGACACACACATTAGCCGACACGGTCCACATGAGGCGACACACCACATTAGCCGACACGGTCCACCTGAGACCACACACCACATAGCCGACACGGTCCACATGAGGCGACACACCAATTAGCCGACACGGTCCACATGAGGCGACACACCACATTAGCCGACACGGTCCACCTGAGACCACACACCACATTAGTCGACACGGTCCACATGAGGCCACACACCACATTAGCCGACACGGTCCACATGAGGCGACACACCACATTAGCCGACACGGTCCACCTGAGACCACACACCACATTAGTCGACACGGTCCACCTGAGACCACACACCACATTAGTCGACACGGTCCACCTGAGACCACACACCACATTAGCCGACACGGTCCACATGAGGCCACACACCACATTAGCCGACACGGTCCACCTGAGACCACACACCACATTAGTCGACACGGTCCACCTGAGACCACACACCACATTAGTCGACACGGTCCACATGAGGCCACACACCACATTAGCCGACACGGTCCACCTGAGACCACACACCACATTAGTCGACACGGTCCACATGAGGCCACATCCACATTAGCTGACACGGTCCACATGAGGCCACACACCCATTAGTCGACACGGTCCACATGAGGCCACTACCACATTAGCCGACACGGTCCACCTGAGACCACACAACACATTAGTCGACACGGTCCACATGAGGCGACACACCACATTAGCCGACACGGTCCACCTGAGACCACACCACATTAGTCGACACGGTCCACATGAGGCCACATACCACATTAGCCGACACGGTCCACATGAGGCCACACACCACATTAGTCGACACGGTCCACATGAGGCCACATACCACATTAGACGACACAGTCCACATGAGGCCACACACCACATCAGTCGACACGGTCCACCTGAGACCACACGCCACATCAGTCGACACGGTCCACCTGGGACCACACGCCACATTAGCTGACACGGTCCATCTGAGGCCGCACACCACATTAGTCGACGCCGTCCACCTGAGGCCACACACCACATTAGTCGACGCCGTCCACCTGAGGCCACACACCACATTAGTCGACGCCGTCCACCTGAGACCACACGCCACATGAGCTGACACGGTCCATCTGAGACCACACACCACATTAGTAGACGCGGTCCATCTGAGGCCGCACACCACATTAGCTGACACCGTCCACCTGAGGCCACACACCACATTAGTCGACGCGGTCCACCTGAGACCACATGCCACAGTAGCTGACACGGTGCACCTGAGACCACACGTTACATTAGCCGAGACGGTACACCTGAGACCACACTCCGGCAGAGCCATCAGTCGCGCAATGAGAACCCGAAACCTCACCACAGTATGAGGCTGTTGGCAGTCAAGGTGAGTCCGAAAACGTGCGCAATGTGCTCGCAGGTATCAAGCAGCCGGCAGGGCCTAAACAGCTCGTCAGCGGTCACACCGGGCTTCAGACCGCGCGGCAGCATAACTAGCGCTAAATCGTGGTGTCTTGGAAGCTAAGCATACTGAGCTCATACCGCAGACAGGCCATCGGGTGGCCTTGGCACGTTGGGCACCACATGGCAGCGCTCGGCGGCAGGACCAAAGCGATTCACAGTTGCGCTCAGCGGACGCCGGTGGGGCCGGAAAAGCAGACTTCAGTCCTGGTAACAATGCTCAGTTCCGAAAACCCGCGATAGTAAAAACCCAATGCCGGCATCCCGGGATACCGCGGGATTCCAACAGATTTATGCATATTATGAATTCTAATTGTTCCATTACTGTACCAATTTTGAGTACACGATTAACCGGTGCCCGGCCCGGGGGTCTGAGACAACCGGCGCCCGGCCCGGGGGTCTGAGACAACCGGCGCCCGGCCCGGGGGTCTGAGCCAACCGGCGCCCGGCCCGGGGGTCTGAGGCAACTGGCGCCTAGCTCGCGGGTCTGAGGCAGCCGGCGCCCGGCCCGGTGGTCTGAGGCAGCCGGCGCCCGGCCGGTGGTTGAGGCAGCCGGCGGCCCTGCATCGGGGTCTGAGCCCACCGGCGCCCTGCCCTGGGTCCTGTAGGCAACCGCGCCCGACCCAGGGGTCTGAGGCAACCGGCGCCGAGCTCGCGGTCTGGAGGCAACCCTGGCGCCCGACCCAGGGGTCTGAGGGCAATTGGGCGTCCTAGCTCGCGGGTCTGAGGCAGCCGGTTCAGGCAAGTTAACTTCCCATGGGATCTCTAACTTTCAGAAGCCGTGTAAGAAAAACAAAGGCACAGTTTTGAAGGTCTCGTCGATCCATGAAGAAAGCACACTACGTCTTTTTGTATTAGGTCAAATGTAAGGTCACTAATGGTAATGAAATCTTAAAAACGGTCGTCCCGATAGATGTAGTTAAAACGCATATGAAGACATCAAGACGGATATTTAGGGCACGGAAATAAGCGTTAAGACTTGAGGAGTTCATTCCGATCATTTGTGGTCGTCCACAAGGGTCAGGTCAGATCAGGCCACCGTTCAACATTGATCTACGAGTAACCTACAAGGACGGTACTTTTCACAATGCGCGTCTGACTAAATTTATTACTCTAGGTGCAGCTGTGAGATAAAAACATTCGAGACACCAAAGTGCCCTTTCAGGCTGACCTAGAAGTCATTTCAGGTCAGCTTCGGTAGCCCAATTTATAAACCATCCAAATTAGAAAAGAAGTGCTAACCGGGATTATGTGACCAGTACAATGTTTATCCGCGGTCATAAATATTGAATTGTACACACGCAGGTGCTAAAGATCGCATGGATGTTGTATACATTATGCGTACTCCGTTTGACGCTTGCCAATGCATTCGTAACAAGCTGAGAACAGACAAGTTGCTACATGAAATTACACGTCATCAATTCACAAACACGACGAGAAGACGGTTACATGCGTCGCACCCGTTCATCTAGTGTAGGCATATACTTTCTACTTTCCGCTTTGCGCGCCATCCGTCCGGGATGTCCGGTGAGGTCCGGTGTCCGGTGAGGCTTCCCCAGCGGAGCGTGGTACGGCAAGCAAGCTGGCCACGGGAAGGAATTCTCCCTCCCCTCCCCTCCCCCCCCCCCCCCCCCGGCCACCTAACCAAACGTGACCATAAGGCCGAGCGAGGCCTGAGAGCTGAATGCGGACCCGTCCGACGCTCCAGCCGATCGGCCCATATTGTTGACCGGATCTTTACGGAAAACGGTGTGTGTCGCCCGGCCAGGTGGGGTAAGCCGACGTTTTTTCTCCGAAACGGCTATGACGGTGGCCTCTTCTACTAAAATGGGCCATCACGCCACAGGGGAACGCCTGCCCTCCGCCGGCCGATCAAGATTGATGGATGCGAAAGCCAGATCACCGGCGATGCAACATGCACATAGGAATGTTCAACTGACATGTTGTGGGAATGTTTGCCGTTTCGCTCCAAGAGCCCCGCCGCGCCGGCGCCGCCGTCACTCCAGCTGGCGTCAGAAGCGCTACGCCACGTGAGAACTGGGTCAGAGGGGACGCGCAGGGCCCGCCCGAGGCGAGAGCGGGCGGGCCTTGCGTCGTCGCTAGCGACGCAGCGTCCTAGATCCGGCCCAGGAGCACGTTCGGGACCGAACTCTGGAAGCAGCGCAGACCGACCTGGCAACACATTGGACGGAGGGGGCGAGGCGGCGAATCTGTTGGCCCATGCGCAAAAACGAAGGCGGGCCAACCGAGTTGGAATAATCACGGAAAATTACGGATGGTGCAAGAGGACAAGAGAGGAGCCTTTCGGGGGAGTCTCTCTGACCAAGTCAATGTGGAGAGTCCTGAACGAGGCGCTGGAGGAGAGAGGTCTTTCGGGAAAGTCCGCAGGAGGCGCTGGAGAAGAGGGGAATCTTTCGGGAGAGTCCAGGGAAGGCGTTTGAGAATGGGGTCTCCCGGGGAGTTCCGAGGAGCGAGGAACGCGGAGGAGGGTGGTGACAACCAGGCGGCGACATCTAGCGCTGCGGACAACGAGAAACCGTCGACAAAATACACGTATGAGTCAATAGGCTCCCCCCCCCCTTCCCTCATCAAGCCACGGACGGCTGGTGCTCCCGTGTCACCGGGCGGACGCGAGCCACGGCCACCTGTTCCCTCCTGTGTGGTTAGGGAAGGGGGGAGGGGTGGCACTGTCCATACGACCCTCCCGGACGAGCAATGTGCCTCTGGCCCACTCCCATAATTAAGGAAGGAAGGAGCGTGACGGGTCATGTGGTTCGTCTATGTCTTAGTGATTTAGTAAATGAGGTAGCGGTCTGAGTTTTACATCGTTTAGTGTGGAAGCGAGGCTGGAGTGTTTCGGTCAGGCGGCGACAGGACACTCGCGCCCGGCGCGGGCAGGCATGGTGACAGAGGCCGTCAACACGCGCTTCGGCGCGACGGGCCACCCGTTAGCCCGCGTCGAGGCTATCCTGATTTTGTCGTTGGAAGCGGTCCGGGGAGGCGCAGTGGCTCGCCATGGCCCTCATCTTTTCCGTGTCGCAGTCAGGCGCGGCGTACGGGGCAGGCCACCGTACCATACCTAAAAAGGCTTTCCTTTCGCTGTGACGTTAGTCTGTTGGCTAGCTGGACGGTTTGGCTTTTCTCGTTCTCTTCATTTGTTTTCCGATTGCTCGGGGCGTCGGAACCTTTGCCGAACCCTCCCCAGCATACCCGCAATGATTTCAGCATGTGCGCGCTTCTTCCCTTTACTTTATCGCTGTCCCGACCCGATTGATTATCTGATTTTGCATGGTGTTCGTACGCGTGTATTTCGTTCTTTTCTGTTTCTTTGTTTTTTTTTTTCTTTTTGTTTAGTGGTCAAATGCCCCGTTTCAAGCGGGGCATTTTGCTGTGGTATCGACGGGGCCGACTTCCGCCGGACTGGCAGACTTCCGTCCCATATGTAACACGCCATCCTCTCCCGAAAGTCGAATAATGTGGGAACCGTAGCCGAAGAACGACAGGCGCGGAATGTGCCTGAGCAGCACGGCTCTGTTATGGCAGGGTTGAGGGGCCAGACGACCGCAGTCCTGCTTTTACGCACAGGTACGTTTGTGGGTAGCGCGACTCCGTAAGGCGTGAACGCAGGTCAAGCCGGGCGTTCGTCGTCTGCCGAGGGGCTCTACCGTTCCATGGGGCGCGCTGTCTACCTCCAGGCATCTGAAGGACGCGCCGTGGGGCGGTGCCTTGCAAAGCTCGCTCCGGCAGGCCGGAGGCGATGGAACAGAAGCGCCGGAGGCGACGCCTCCGAGCTGGACGAGGCGCCGTCTAGGGCGCGTACGCGGCAGCGGCAAGCTGCGAGCGGTCGGCGTAGCGCAATGAATGGTGGGCCGCCCATCATGGACGGAACGCGGGAAGTGTCGTCCAAACAGGCAGCCGTCACACTGGGGGTTGGGCGAGGGAACGAGCCGCCGTCCAGCTTCGGACACATGATGTCGGCCCAGTGGCTGCGTCGGTGCCGAGCTGACAAATCAGCATGATATATTTTAAATATGGCTTTGGCATGTGATAAATAAATTTAAGCTTAACGAGGACTCACGCAGGCGAGCCAACTATAGTGCAAAGGCGTTGGATAGGGGGGGGGGGGGGGGGTCGCATCCGTGTGCGAGCCAAGAATCAGTGGGATGACGCGGGTGCCAGCGGATGTGTATGCTTGGAGTGAGTGTGGTGGGGCGCCGAATGCGTGGAGTCTGCCGTGGATTAGTTGAGGGTGAGGGGGCTCCCAGGGTTGCTATCCAGCGGGCCCTTGCCAATGTTATCGCCAGTTGCGTGGGACCTTTGCCAGTTGGGCATACCATCAATGCATCCGGTTTTGTTTTTGCCCCATTTAAATATTACCATGAGCTGAAAAGGTGGGGTTGGGGTATCGTAGTTAAAGGCGCACAGCCATGCACGGGGAGACAGCCGTTCGTCGTGCCTGACCGGACCTACCATTCCGCCAATGCCCCTGTCACCCGCTTCATCCTAACTATGTGACTCACTTGAGTGTGTGTTGATGTCGGGTGTATCGGGGTCACAACGTGCCGAGTCGTGCGCTAACATCATCTGGCTCGTATGCTGACCAATGGGCTCCCCAATATAAATTCACCCTTGTGGGGAGTGGGGGGAGACGTGACGGCAGCAGCCGACGGCGCACAAACATCCAGCGGCGGTCAGGCAGCAGCGTAGTGCACGAACACCCACCACAAGAACTCCACACTAGCCTTTCCGCTACTGGAAAAATAGGCCATTGACTTTGGATGGCTTCATAGGAACTAGCATGTCCTCATGTGGCCTATTGTGACCCTGATATGCGTTAGAATGTTAAAACATGTCGGCAGAAGAGTATTCGATCTCTGCGTCCAGAATTACATATTAAACTCCCTATTTTGAGCTCAACATGCGTTTTGCTATAGATACCCATAGATGTAGGTCATGGCCTGGGCCAAGGTCGCCTGCTCTATGGTCATATTATGGTTACGCATGTAAGTTGGTACTCTTTTTCTGACGCGCAAACACCACAGCAACACAACATGCGTAAATTTTGCATTTTTACGAAAGATAGCAAAAATTGACCTGACTTCGGGTCACTGGCCTCGCGTTTTCCAAAAAAATCAGAAATATGCTAACTGTAGGCACTATGATGTTCCATTTTGAGAAAAAAATTCAGCAATGGTGAATGGCCGACAAACAAGTTATGCATGATCAAAATTTATTAGAGACGGGCCTCTTTGACCCGACCTAAGTCACTGATATTGGTAGATCGCAACCTCAAATTTGCACAAGGAATGCTGAATCAACCGATAAACAGGTGCTCACAACTTCGTGATGCTGCGCACGTTCGTTTTTTACTTCGGAAAAACCATAGAGGAAGTTGATTCCCCCACCCCACCCCACCCCACCCCACCCCACCACCATCCACCCGGGTGCAAGTAAAAAAGCACAGGTAAGCCACCTACATATGAAAATATGCATATGTATGAGTACGCTGATAGGCATGAGACATTAACATGCTCCATAGGTGCATGCTTTATATCCTATGAAATTATACGACCATGATCTGATACCATGATATCGGGCTTAGGGATGACATTTCAATGAATGCATCGGCATGATGCCTAAGCTTTTACATACACCAGCTGTTATAGTGCGAAATTCAATGTCATAAAAGAGTTACCCATTAGCCTTAGATTAGTCCATAGCCTAGCCATCTTGTCGCGCGTCATCACGCTTAAGGTTTCCCCCCGTGTATCACACCATATTGGACGCATCCAACGCACACGGTTCCTTTGCCAAGTGAACTTACAGGCTGTGCAGACTGGGTACTATGCTGCCTACACCGGACGTTTTTCTTTCAGATCTGCACTTCCCACAACGACGGCCTCAGTCTTATACAAAGCGTCGAAAATTTAAAGGATATGGAATGTTTCGTATGAAAGAATATGAAATCTTCCACCTGCAATGCGCGTACCGAGGATTTCATTCAATCGTTTTATTCACCTCAAAGCGAAGAAAAAGCTTACTCCGTTGCTCTTAAGTGGGCACTGGGGGAGCCAATCGGTAGGGCTTGTTGGGGAGGAAGCGGCAAGAAGGTAGTCTGCTCCTTAATTAATCAAAACTATTTGCTTATTTCATACTTAGGATGAGTTAGATACACCTTTTGACAGATATGCCCCAGGAGCCCCAAAAAGATGCACATATCCGGTTACAGAATCGCATTAACACGGGGCGCTATGTGATCTTCAGTCCATCCGTGAATTCATCTACAAGTCTGGCTTCTGGTATCATATACGATAACGACTAGTTATATTAGTTGCTAGTTGCTTTGTAAACACCCTTATAAAGGGTGTTTGTGGTCAGGGGTGGCGCCACGGATTCCGAATTAGGGGGAGATTTTCCAGCGGGTCCCTGGACAAAATAGGGTTTTCTCACAGGCTGCCTCCTGAGCAGTGTCGCATTTAATATGGATGGCACTATAGGGCACGTGCTCGATTATTATAAAGTTATTTCATATATGAATATCCACCGAAACCAATGTCTGCAGCCTGTAACAAAGTCACATTTCATGACAGTTAATATCTCCGGAATTAAAAACACTCTAGATGCTTAAAGGACAAGTTCTCTACAACCATAAAAGCCTCTGAGGCGAAAAACACCAGAAGACATTCAAACCTCCCGGGAAAGAGTTCTCTTATCACATGCCATCCGTTCCGTCGGAATCTGAACTATGCCTGGCTTCCGTAACTCAGTTCGGTATTTCCTTTAAAAAGCCGCCTTCAGCGCCTCACCACCTGTCAGTTGCATCAGATAGTTCTGGGATCGCGAGGTGACGCCCTACTTCTTTATTGGTTTAGCCGACCATGGTACGATGGTACGACCATACTCGCTTCTCATTGGCTATCACATCATTTCTGGATGCCGTGACCATGAGCCACTTCCGACGAGCATACTTACAAGCCGTATCACTGGTGGCCATGTAGGTTAGGCCATAGCTCATACTCCCTCTGGGCTCGAAGACCCAAGACTGCTGCTGGTTGTGTGGGTGGACGTTGTGGTGTGAGTGCTAGTGCGTGTAAGTGACTAGAAAATAAAGGCTGTGTTTGACAAGATCTCTTTATGGCGGACTCGCGAGAAAGGCTGGCACCAGCGGGGTCTTAACCAGTATAACTATCACTCAAGCAGTCAGAAATCTGATACATAACCGAACCACCCAGAACAGGGGCCTTCTGGCTTATACAAGAAAATTATCGACCTGAGAAGGTCTTTCTTACTCCAAAGTGGGGCCTCCTGTTCCAGAAAAGGACCTCCCGATGCAAGGAGGCACTTCCGGACTTAAAACAGGACGTTTCCTATTTACGCAGGGGTCGCCAAAACAAGCAAAGAGCATCGTCATCCCAGCACCGGACATTATGATCCGAAACTGTGTTTATCTTATACAAGGAAGGGGTCTTCTGTTCACGAAAAGCGACCTCCTGGGGCTTCTTAAAGGTCTTCTAAGCCCAATTTAGAGCCCTCTAGTCAGGAGCGAAGCCAGAGAGGGTGGCCACGGGGCTATGTCTACCTTGGGCCCCCAAGGGGCCCATAAGCTTCGAAGGGTCCACAGTCGACCGAACAGACGCAATTTTTTAACACAAAACGCAACAAAATTGGACATATTTGGATTTCCAGCTCACCGAGAACAGTTGCAAGCAAAAATGAATGGCCAACAAGAAGAGAGAGAAAAATCAATGACTACAAAGTTGTCGATTGAAGATTTTAAACCTTATTGCGCTGTTCAGGGGCCCAACGCTGTTCCCGGGGGGCCTACACAGCCTCTTGCAGGTTTATTCCGATCGTTAAAGAGCCTTCCACCTTGGCCTTGACTTCTTTGCGTTTGCTCGGACGCCCCTGCACTTTTTCCGTGCCCTTCCGCTAGCGTGCCGGGCGCTCTTGTCAATCAGGGGCCTTCCACGGATGCTTCCAATTTGCCAGAAAGGCTCTTTGGGTTATAGCCGGGGTTAACCCATATGTTAACCTACCGGGGTACTCTCGGTTGCTCGGAGGCCCCTTACGTTGGTTTTGGTTTACCTACTGGCACACTTACGATATGCTTATGGGTCCTCTGCATTGGTCTGGGGCGTTTCCAATTCTGTCACTTGCTTAGGGCCCTACGCTCTTGTCGGGGGCCCATCTGTGAACCTGCTATGCACACTCGGTCGGTCGGGGCCCTCCAAATTGGGTCTTGGGTACTTTGTATTTGAATGGAGAGCCCTGCACACTTAACGGAGCCCCATCTGTCAACCTGCTCCGGAATACTGGATTGTTTAGGGGCCCTGCACATTGGGTATGTTAATGTAGAGCCCTACGGTTTTGTCGGGGCCGTCCGATAGCCTGCTTGGGTACACGCAGTATTTGGGGGGCCCTCCACACGAGGTCTTTGGCACGTTTTATTTGCATGTTCTACGCTCTTGTCGGGCGTCTGCCTCATAAGCTGCTCGGGCACATTCGATCGTTTGGGGGCCTTCTACATTTGGTCTTAGGTACGTCCTATTTGAATGGGGGTCCTCTCCGTACGTCCTATTTGAATGGGGGTCCTCTCCTCTCCGGCCAAACTGGACTGTGGGGGAGCCCTGCGCATTGGGTCTTGGTGTTTGAATTTAGGGTCCTGCGCTCCCATGGGGGTCATCTGATAACCTGCTCGGGTACCCTCCATCTTTAGGGGGCCCTCCGCACTGGGTTTTGGGCACTGCTTATTTCAATTGAGGGCCCTACGCTCTTGTCCCGGCCCCTTCTGATAAGCTGCTCGGGCACGTCCGATTGTTGGGGGACCTTCACTTCGAATCTTGGGTACTTTCTGTTTGAATGGAGGGCCCTGCGCTCTTGACGGGGCCCCACCTGCTAACTTGCTCTGGCGCACTCGATCATTCGGGGTCCCTCTGAATCATGTCGTAGGTATTTCATATTTGGATGAAAGGCCCTACACACTTGTCGGGACCCCATATGTTAGCCTGCTTAGGCACGCTGGATTGTTTGGGAGCCCCGCATATTGAATATTCTAATGAAGGGCCATACGCTCTTATCGGGGGCCATCTCCTAGACTATTCGGGTACACTCGATCTTTTTGGGGGCCCTCCACACTAGGTCCTGGGTACGTTTTAGTTGAACGGGGGCCCTACACTCTTGTCGGGCCTATATGATAACCTGCTCGGGCACATTCGATCGATCGGGGGCCCTCCACATCGTGTTTAGGGTGCGTCCTTTTTGAACTGGGGCCCCTGTTTGCCTCACTGTTGGGCCACACTGGATTGTTCGGGGGCCTTGCACATTGGGTCTTGGTGTTTGAATTTAGAGCCCTGGGTTCCAGTTGGGGTAGTCTGATAATCTGCTCGGGCACACTCCATCTTTAGGGGACCCTCTGCACAGAGTTTTAGGTGCTTCCTATTTGAATGGAGGGATTTAGGTTCTTGTCGGGCCTCTTCTGATAAGCTGCTGGGGTACATTCCATCGTTCAGGATCATTTACATCGGTTCTTGGGTGCTTTCCTTTTCGATGGACGGCCCTACACTCTCGTTAGAAGCCCTATCTTTTAACTTGCTCGGACACGCTCGATCATTCGGGGGCACTCTACATTGGGTTTTGGGGACATCCAGTTTGAATGGAGGTCCCTACGTTCCTAACGGGATCCCTATGTAATGACCCGCTCGGAACTGACCCCACGCTCCTGTCGGGGGCCTCCATCTGTTAACTGCCCAGAGACGCTCGTTCATTCCCAGGCTCTCCATTCCGTGTTTTGGCTACTTCTTATTTGAATGGATAGCCCTATGTTCTTGGCGGACCCCATCTATTAACACGCGCTCGGTTGGGGGGGGGGGGCAAATTGATCTCCCTCGAAGGTTTTTCCAGAATGACTTCCGAACGGCGTGGCGCAGCAGCGCCAAATTTTGCATAGCTGTAGGCAGTTAAATAGCGGATCGTTTGGCATCACAAATTGAGATGTACCTTGTAAGGTCGTTGACCTATGGCAAGTCAAAGTCAGGCCGTGGTTTCAGCGAAGTCAATTCCTATGAAATCGTTCAATCTGATGCAACAGTGGAGTGTTAGACAAAGCCATACATCTCTGAGATGCTTTTTTAGGCAACACAAATATTCACTGAGTAAATCGCGTTGACCTAAGGTCAGGTATGAAGGTCAGACCAAGGTCAAAACCAACCTCCTTTATTACTTTATGGCTTGCTGTAAGAGATAGTTGCTGGTGCTCATTTGAGTTTATTGATAGCAGGAACCGCATTATGCATATTCCATGAACTTCTTAGAGATCAGAATAGGGCAATGACCTGAAATGTCCCAGGTCAGCATAATTTTGTTAGGAGCATGCTGCCTGGCATAATCTTTGTCGCTTATTCAAATGCAAAGCTCAGAGAAATCTTTTGTGATTTTGATCACCATGACCTTCAAAAGGTCAAACAAGGTCACTGGCCTACGCTGAGCATGTAACCTTTTGCTTAGAAACGGTAACCTAAATTCTGGGGCACTGGAGACCAACCTGGAATTTGACCTTTTTGACCTTATTTGACCCAAAGATCATGACCAAGGAACCTCAGACTTTGACCGAAGTGAGTTCACGTACAGGTCAACATGCCCTGTAAATTTGGTGTTTCTAGCTCTCTTAGTTCCCGAGATCCCTGGGGGTGTCAAATTGACCCAGCCGCCCCCCCCCCCCCCCTCCCACCCGAGCAAAGGATATCTAGCCGGCCACCCGGGCGCGTGTTAGGGTGTTCGGGCCGGTGGTGGATACAGACGGGGAGGGGGAGGGCACGGGACCATGCCTCCCATGAACCATGCCGAGGGGACCTATAGGCTCTAAAGGGGCCCACAACCGGTCGAACGGACGCAGTTTTGTATCAAAACATTACACACAACACAATTGGACGTCTTTGGACTTATATATGACCGAGAACGGTTGCTGGCAAAAGTAAAGAATTCATAAACAGATAAAGTTAATTCTTCGCTGATTGAGACAGTGTTGCTTGGGGGAGGATGGGAGTTGATTACGCTGTCCAGAGACATTACGCTGTTGCCCGGACCTCATATGTCACCCTGCCGGGTCAATCTGATCGCCAAGGAGCTTTCCACGTTGCCCTTGATCTCTTTGGATTTTCTCGTAGGGCCCATGGGACGCCATCCGCTTCCATGCCTGAGCACTTTTGATCGGTCAGGTTTTCCTCCACGGATTTTCCCCGTTCTCCCGAAAGGCTCTGTACACTTTTTCCGGGGCCTCAAATGCCAGGGCACACTCAGTTGCTCAGGGGCCCATCACATTAGTATCGGGTTCTTTCCACTTGTCCGGGGGCCTTGTGCTGGTGCTGGGGTCATATAAGGTCAGACACCGAGACACTCGGTGCTCAGGACCCCTCTTCTTTGAACAAGGGATCTTTCCCTTTGATCTCATTTTCGGAGGACTTTTCGCTCACGTCAAGGCTCTTGCTGTTAACCTGCCTGGGCGCTCTTGGTCGCACAGGGGTCTTGGGTAATTCCCCTTTGCTCAAAGGGTCCTGTACTGTGGCCGGGGCCTTATATGTCGGCCTGCCGGGACACTACCGGCCGTTTAGGCACATACCACATTGGTCTTGGGTTCTTTTTGCTTGCTCTGAGGACCCTATACTTGTTGACAGGATCCTGTTTGTTTGCCTCCTGTAGCACCTATGATCGCTCAGGTTGCGTCCCTATTGGCATTGGTACCCTAGCCTTAGAGCAGCACTCAAATTCGCGTCGATGAACTTTGACGCGCAAAAGTCGACCAAAATTGTATGTGCCGCCGACATCGTATGTGTCGTTTCCTTTGGGTAATGAGTGTGTGACTTATCATAGTTGTGCATCACGTTCATTAACATATTTTGAATGTTGGGATAATGTGCACTTCTTTTGTAACAAAGGAAAATTTCTGCATTAGTCATCAGCCAACAACTGATTACATCGCCCAGCCGGCTATCCTTAAATAAGTTAAAAATGAAGTCCATTCTTGGTTTTGTTGGTATGTAACAGCCAACTTGAGATTTTTTGCCTGTTTTTCCGAAAGTTAGCTTTAAAATCACAGGACTTAGCATCATCTGTAGAAAATGAATGAGCTCCAGTCATGTGCAAACGTAGCACGCCTAGCCTAATAGGGCTGCGCACAGTAGGATGTGTTCCCGTTTTATTAAGCATATATGGATGTATATATACATATAGATACATAGATATGTTGCATACCATTTATCTACAGTGTTTCGTGCCCCCCGTCCCTCTCCTCTTGACGAAATCCTGGATCTGCTTCGGCTCTAGTTATTTGTTATTGAGGCCTCTTCAGGATCTTTCAGTTATTGGGACCTCTTCGATCGTCATCTGCGTGAGCCTTTTGTACTGGGCCTCCTTTGGTAATCTGCGTGAGCTACGCAACCATCAGTTTGGGCACAGGGATTCTCCTAAAATTTGGAGGGGGCACAACATAATTGTGCCTATGCATGCAGGCAGGGGGCAACTGCCCGTTCTGCACCCGCCCATGCTCCACCGTCCCTGGTTGTGATAGGTCCCAAAGGTGGTCTTATCCGTTTGAAGGGACGTTGTCAGCAAATCTCAGCTGACAGCTGATAGCGTGTTGCCTCACGACATTTATAACGTCAGCGGGACAGCTGAAATCCGCACGGCGGGTCGCCATTAAAACCCCTGCTATGCTGTCAACGGGACGTGCATCGCATATTCACCGGCTCTCAAATTGGCCTAGTTTGCGAGTCGAGTCGTCGGAGCTGGGAGCGCCCCGGCGCGCTGCAGGACCAATCAGTGCTGAGCGGGCCGCGCGGCAGGGGTGCAGGCACCGGTACAACACAAACACGTGTCAGGGGCGCCCGGCGAGCATTCTGGCCGCACGGCTGGGCGCTCGGGCCGGGCGGCCAGACACTCGGGCCGGGCGGCGAGACACTCGGGCCGGGCGGCGAGACACTCGGGCCGGGCGGCCAGACACTCGGGCCGGGCGGCGAGACACTCGGGCCGGGCGACCACACACTCTGGCCGGGCGAACAGACACTTGTGCCGGGCGACCAGACATTCGGGCCGGGCGACCAGACACTCGGCCCGGGTGACCAGACTCGGGCAGGGAGTACACCTGTTGCGCACGACTGTGCAGCAGACTGACGAGTCCGGTCCGAACCCTGAGCCGGTGGGCTCTGAACTGAACACTGGGTCAGTGTCTGTGGAGAGTTCCTATCACTGTCAGTTCTGAGAATCACTCGGCCCCAGACTTTGACGGGAAGACGGGAGTTGTAGGTTTCCTGATGTCGACGGGCACTATTCAATACAACCGGACCTGGCAGAGCAGCGCCGGGATGGTATACGTGCAAGGATATAAGCTTGAACGTCAGCTGTTTTGTAGCCCCGGACGTGAAAAACAACAGCACCAAGCCGAATCCCAAGGAATAGCAGCCAATTTAAGCGTGAGCTTATTAAGGAGAGCGTACGGATGGCAATTTCCCTACTGGAGGGTGTTGATATTTCTACGATTCGGTGAATCGTTCTCGCCGACTCTGATCAAGGGAGGGGTGGGGTGTTCCCGGTACTGAAACTCTCTCCGCCCGACTCTGTTGAAGGGAAGAGGGATCTGCTGTTTTTGGCAGGAGAGTCCCTGTCCTCTGACCCTGGTGCAGGGAGACCTGGACGAGCTCTCGGTAGCAAAGATTGTTCTCTTGTCTCTGGAGCAGCGCAGAGGTGAAGCACTTTTTGTTGCGCAGAGCCGCCTCCCTCCACCCGCGGAACCGGACAGAGGGGTGGGCGCTCCCGGTACTGTGACGACCGGGCACCGGGAGCCGGGCACATCCGGCCACAGCTGGCACCACGAGCGCGTCGGCAATGTTGCACCGGTTCACGAGGCCCCTAAATAAACGGAGCCGCGGTCGGCGCAGTCGGGTGTCGACGATCGGTCGGGTCGGCCATAAACAGGGCCGGCTGGGCCAGCGCAGCGGATGGACCGGAGCCCGGCTGACTGATGAACTTCAGCTGACCGGGGAGAGGAGAAGAGCGTACGGACCGGAGCCCGGCTGACTGACGCCCTTCAGCCAACCGGGGAGAGGAGCGGAGCGAACTGACCGGAGCCCGGCTGACTGACGCCCTTCAGCGGACCGGGGAGAGGAGCGGAGCGAACGGACCAAAGCCTGGCTGACTGACGCCCTTCAGCGGACCGGGGAGGGGAGAGGAGTGAACGGACAGAAGCCCGGCTGACTGACGCCCCCCCCCCCCCCCCTCCCCCGGTGGACCGGGACGGGAGAGGAACGGATGACAAGCGGGAAGGGAGAACTGATGCAGGGCAGACAGAGGATGGGGGGGAGCGGTGGGGGGAGGACGGAAATAAAAGAGGACAGACAGCAGCGGGAGGATGGAGTGAGGCCGAGTGAAAGGGGTTAGCAGACATGTCAAGCTTGTATGTAAGTTTCTCGAATGCATGACAATTCTCGGTAATTGTTCTGGACAATGTTGTTGATTTACATAACGATTGGAGCGTTGGCTCGCTTGACTGTCGTTACGGTTACCATCATTAAGTCGTCACGCTTTTTAATTGGCACTTAACAAGAGTGCGTCCTTCCCCGTCAGAGCTTTACTATCATATTAGCACAGGTCAAGGATAACGCTCATTAACAAGGTCTTGTCAGGCCAGTGCCAAGTCTTATCAAGTCAGATCGGATCACTGGGCATGAATTGTTCACGCCTTGAGTCACAGGGCCTGTGGTGACTTATCATGATCTGGTTATCAGCCAATGGTGGGGAAAATGTGGTTATTTTGCAAACTATGACTGCGATTGGATGGCACAAGCCATTCTGGTTCGCCCATTTGAGCTGACCAAATACGTCCTCCGGCCCGTTGAGCCTGTTATTACCTTGTGACCTGTTGTGAGCTCATGAATTAGGATTAGCACCGGCTGGAACTCAGTCAAGTATGTCCATGCATTGCGTCAAAGCAATGCAAACAAGAAGGGAAACTATGCATTATTCCCTGTATAACCACAAACAGTGATATGTCTAGTGCATGCTTGGTACGCCTGATGTGATGGAAGCCTGTACTAATGGCATGTTTCAGTGGCGTTGGCCGGCACTGAAATAATGTTTTTTTGACACATTGTGTCGACTGATTACTTAATAGGCCGTGAATGTGTGGCTAAACTTATGTAAAATGAGCTGAAGGCATTCCAAGACAATGATAGAGCAGCATATCCTTAGGCCCCCAAGGTGTAACCTTTGTTGTAATTCACACAGAATAAGTCAGAGCTGGAATTACTTTTCCACTTAAGCTGAACATTCCATGTATGATTTTCGCTTTAGACAAAAGACATGGTATGGAAGAGACGGCTTTACCGAAGGCACTTGGTACGGCCAGTGATTTAGGTTTTAGCTGCTGACTTGGCAAGATGCCAGGTATTGATAGATTATATCAAAATAAGCTGGGTTAGTTTCAACTTAGATCAGAGTTACCAAGAGCCACAAATGGTAGTATCTTACGATTGTATCCTATGCGATCTCCGTCCCTGACAATCCGATGCCAAAAATGCAGTCGTTCCGTATGATCCGTAAAAGTGTATGCACTTGAAGGTGGATTCAGCCACGATCTCGTGGAACTCAAACTCAGACTCGCAGCCGTGTGACGTAGAAACAAAAAGGCTTAAATCCTATCAACACTAAAAGCTCTTGAGATTGCGCCTGAAATACCGCAGGTGTAAAGGCTGATCCGGGGACTTCAGCCCGCACTCAGACAACAGAAATCGAATTGGAATCGAAATAAGATTCGAGGTTTGGACTCATACCTGGGAGCATCGATAGTGTAATGGCTAAGATTCGAGTCTGGGAAACCAGAGACAGGAGGTTCGATTCCCCGCGGTGTCCGTCCTTCCTGCCAGTGTGAGAGGCGTTGGCACCATATAGCCTCAGCAGCTGAGTGCGTCGTAAAGCCCCAATACGACGTCCTTAGACCTACGCATTGCAAATGGTGGTTGCCTTTTACTAACGGGGACGCTCCCGCCAAAGTCATACAATTTAGACACCAATACCTGCTTCCTATGCTATCGAATGCTAGCTGCAATGAAATTCAAGAGCTAGCTCAGCTTCCAACTTCGGTTCAATTGGGCTCATCCTTGGCCTCTCGGACCAAACATTATGTAGTCAGCGCGCAGTTACTCCAAGTAAAGAATGAGCTAAAATATATTAAACTATAAGGAATGACATCTCACATCAATTAAAGGTACCTTCGTGCAGCATTTTGATTTTAAGACAAATAAGGCATTAACGTTGGAAAAATGACTTCTTCATATCTGGTCGAGAGAGGGAGAGAGAAAGAAAGAGAGAGAGAGAGTGAGAAAGAGAGAGAGAGAGAGAGAGAGAGAGAGAGAGAGAGAGAGAGAGAGAGAGAGAGAGAGAGATATATATATATATATATATATATATATATATATATATATATATATATATATATATGTATATGTGTGTGTGTGCGTGTGTGTATGTGTGTTGTGTGTGTGTGTGTGTGTGTGTGTGTGTGTGTGTGTGTGTGTGTGTGTGTGTGTGTGTGTGTGTGTGTGTGTGTGTGTGTGTGTGTGTGGTGTGTGTGTGTGTGTGTGTGTGTGTGTGTGTGTGTGTATACGAAAATACTGTTTTTTTAACTGGCATGGATGTTCAAGTAAAATTCACTGGAACCTTCCAAACGGAAATATAATTTGTAGCATGTGTGAAGGTAGTTGTGGAAACCAAGAACTTTTTTAAAACCATGTATCTGGCTAATTACCAGGTGCGTAAGCCTGGCTGTAGCTTTGGAAGTCTTTGTACGTGTCATAGGAAATCACTACACATTATCAATCGCGTTTACTTAAAGGCCACTTCTCCAAAGTGAGCTCTGGTTTGAGGTACCCAGGCACCTTGGAGCGTGCCCAAATGAATAACTTATGGCATGTCGCAGCGATTGAAATAATATACGACAATGCGACATGCAAAAAATGCCTTACTGAAATCGAAGCAATGGTCTCTTGATATCAAATACATATACTTCAGAAGGCTTAATTGTTGCGACGCAAGCCGCATTTGTGATGGCATGGACGGTTTGCTATAAAAGGCAAGGGAGCCGTTACAGTTGGGATTCCCGGGCACTCATAAGGCAGCACCGACAACAAAGCAATCGAAGGGCTTCTTAGTCTTGATAAAAGACATCTGTCACCCTTCACATCAATTATTTCGTCAGCCGGCGTGCGGCTGACGAATCGGTTGAAACCCTTCAGGGTCAGCAGTTTGTACGAAACGGTCGAAAGCATGCCTACACCTTCAATGCTACCTTCGCGACTAAGGCAGCGGATCATGCCAGCACAACCGCGCAGGCCTCCTGAACAGGGCGACTGTCCACAGAGCACCGGAGTACGGCGGCGCAGCCTACATCCAGTTCGCTGTGGGAAGCCGGGCCGTCCGTCCGCGCACACATGACGTCATAAGGACCGCACTCCAGTTCAAATACGCGGCTGGCTGTGCTAAGCAGCGTGTGAGGAGGGCGTCTGAGCAGTGGACAGGACTTCTCGAAAGGCAGATGGTGTTGGGCACCACTCGAGACACGGCACCACCGAATACAGGCCAGGGGACTGACAACAGCGCCCACAGCTCATTGCCGACGAGCACAGCTCAGTGCCGACTCAGCACCGACGAGCATACCTCAGCGCCGACGAGCACAGCTCAGCGCCGACGACAACACCCCAGCGCCGACGAGCACAGCTCAGTGCCGACTCAGCGCCGACGACCTCAGCTCAGCGCCGACGAGCACAGCTCAGCGTCGACGAGAACACCCCAGTGCCGATGAGCACAGCTCAGCGCCGACGAGAACACCCCAGCGCCGACGAGCACAGCTCAGTGCCGACTCAGCGCCGACGACCACAGCTCAGCGCCGACGAGCACAGCTCAGCGTCGACGAGAACACCCCAGAGCCGATGAGCACAGCTCAGCACCGACGAGAACACCCCAGCGCCGACGAGCACAGCTCAATGCCGACTCAGCGCCGACGACCACAGCTCAGCGCCAACAAGCACACCTCAGCGTCGACGAGCCCAGCTCAGCGCCGACGAGCACAGCTTGACGAGGGTTTAATGAGCTTATCAGGGTCTGCAGGTGGCGCCGGAGCCACGCACTAACGAGACGTCATCGCTGCCGGCGCTCACTCAGCGTCGGCCGCCGACCAGACTGCCGACCCGGACCCGGCACGGCCAGCCGGCTGCTGTCGGCCGTCCGTGCTGCCGCCATCCGTCGATGGCAGACGGCACCGACGGGCGGCACTCAGCCCGGTTCTGCAGCACTCCTCGTAGTTCGAGGCTCGCACATCTTTGACGAACGATTGCCCACGCGGGTGTCTTCGCCCGGTGCTTGCTGCACTTGTGCCGTCCCCGTCATCCGAAATGTCAGGTCAGCGCCGGAGCGGTCCGGCCCGGCGATGGCTATGCAGTCATGCAGGCCAAACGGCCGCCGACTATCGAGCAGCGGCCGCCTCGAGCCCGAATAATGGCTTTGTTTTGAAGAAGGACAGGCGATCGGTGCAACTCTGATCGATACTCAGGTTGTTGGAAGCCATGCGAGGGACTGAAGCTACCAGGCGGTGGACGCTACCTCTCCTAGAAGCATGTGAAGTGACCCAGGTGCCTACAGTGACACTCAAGCTAGCTTAACAAAAATCGCTCACGGTAGATCTGTATCGAATCGTTGTGCCAAGTATCAGGCAAATCTTAACGTCTCATATGACGCGCATCGTTTTCTAATTTATCTACATTGATGGTATTTTCAAGTTATACCTTTCATCATTCACATTAGAGGGCGCTTACTCGTATGCCTTCAGAATTGATCATTGCTCAGGCTTTAACAGCAGTTCAATAACTCGCTAGTAACGCCCAGCAGCTGGCAATCACTTCCAGCGCAGCAAAGCTTCCGGTGGTCCAAGTACATCAGCTAAAGTACATGGGCCAAGAAGTACTAAACAAAGCTACAAGTACATCCAGTACATGAGCTACATTGCATTTTAGGTTGGAACCACCTAATAACCAATGTAGCTAGTGTTGTGCCATATTGACGGAAATAATTTATCTTGTTGTTTACAATGTTGAACCGGGACTGTTTCATTACAAGCCCAGGAGCATGTGCCGTAACCTCTTTCAAAATTTTTGACTGCCCTTTTCGAAATATATGATATGTATTCATATGCACTTGCCTAAATGCTGATAATTACGAGTTTCTTATGGATACAGGTAAAGAAGACCGAGAACAAGCAATGTTATTTTACGGTACTCAAGAAAATGTTTTAGACATACCCACCCCGATTGTGGAATGATGCATACACCACCACAATTAGGTGTTTTCAACTATAACCAAATTATGAGGTACGGAACTTCAGCTCTTGAACTACAGTGCACTTACTTATGCGGCTTATTGAAGACCGGAGTATTTATGCTGGTTACACGATCGGGGATTTCAACACCCACAGTCCATAAACTGGCCGCAAGCTGCCGCTGCCTGAATGTGACTCGTTAAATGTGGCGTCATACGCAGCATGATGCAACGACACGGCATCTCTTTTTCCGTAAAATTATGACACACCCAAGTGGTTTTGCTACCAAAATTTTGTCGCTTACTAAAAAAAGTATGGCATGTCAAACGTATGCAATCCGGTATGTCTTTTCCCGTAGTCCTTAAAGATCGTATTCGTTCGGTACTTGTGGGGCAGCAGCATTTTCGCTAATGCGTTAGGTGGGGGGTCTGACAGGCACACCACGGCACGGGTGGTCCCTAATCACGCTGAAGGCACAAAGCAAAAGCCATTGGATGGCCAGATGTCTAGGAAATTCAACTGTGCTCGGTTACATGTCTTAAGATAAACCAGCGACCGTCCAGCTCAGGTTGCCGTTATTGCTTAAGGTCAAGAATCACACAAATTGCTGTTTTTAGGAGTGAAGAACAACACCTCCCGGGCCAGCTGGTCGGAATATCTTTTTTCTGAAGCAGATGCACTGCGAAAGACAGTTCTGATAAATTTTACATCGCTATCGTTTATTACGTTTTTTACGACCCAGAAATGGTGATATTGGCGTGTCATGCTTGTCAGGCGGGTTCAATACCGCTGTAATCCCCCGGCGTGCAGGTCTGGCCCCACCCCCGCTTCCGATGGGGACGGCCTAACCGGGCCGGCGCCGGACACCGGACGCGTCGTCTGACCCGGGGGGGGGGGGGGGGGGGGGGGCGGGGGCGGACACCGGACGCGGCACGTGGCGGCCGCGAGAAGCGAGGCCAGCATTAGCGCCGGATAACAGTCGGCATCGCTGCCAGCCAGCAACCATCAGCCGGCGCCAGCCATCATACGGCGGCGGCGAGTCAGCGACATAAGACGCCGCCAATGGATTATGCATGCGATAGTGATCTCAATCAGGGGGCGCACCACGCGCAACCAGGCCTCGTTAAGCAGTGACCGATACCAAAGCAGCTAGGCGCGGCCAAGTCGTGGGGCGCCGCCCGCCCGGCCGAGCGCGCGCGCCGCAGCTGATGGGCCGGGCGCATCCTGTGCGGGGGGCGTGGGCCAGCAGCGACCCAGCAGCCAGCACATGGTGCCTCGGGCTAACCAGACGCCAATCGGTCTGGACAGACTGTGGGAGTCGAACCGCGCTGGCGCCACCCAATGTCTAAAAACGGCCGCCATATTCGTGGCGCTTATGAAGGTTTAAACACGACCGGTGCATTTTTGGCACGTCTGATGGCCTCCACCCAAAGAAATTGCTTCTCTAAACGGTCTGCATTAGCGTGCCATGCACATGTAGTTCTCTGACCGTGAATAGGTCCACATGGTTGGAATACTGTGGATAGTACTACTAATTATGCAAGAGAAAGTCACAAGATGAGTTTCAACTGATCAACTGATGGGTTATAAAGATGCGTATAAATGAGTGTTAATGTTACAATTGCTAATTATCGGAACGTTTACAGAACATAGCTGAACCGCATGATGCGCTTTGGCTTAGGTGGCTTTGCAACTTGAGTATAATCGGAAGAAAACTGCCTACAAGTAACGGCCCGATTAAAACGACTATTTATGGTGCATCTAGCACTTCTACCTCACTGGTCTGTTCCACTGCATCGTCTTGGGGCAGCCATGACATACATATTGGTTTTCCTTTGCCCAAGAAAATGCCAGCTACGAGGTTGAATGTAATCAGGATGCGAACGCGGAATATGGTCTTTTTTAGTGGTACGCGGTCTGCACTCGTGACACAGGATATGCAGTTGTGGCATCCTGTTAGAAGTCATGGCATGTGACCTGCAACAGCGCTGCGTGGGTCTTTGAAAGGCTCGCACAACATCGATCGTGCGCACGCGGCTGGTGCTCAACAGCTACCAAGGTGCGTGCCAGCAGTTCGACCCATGCAGCTGCAACACAGATCCGGGGATGACATGCCAGCCCTTGGTACGCCGGTCCGGGTTGACAGGGCAGCGCCGTGGCTGACGTGCCAGCCCCTAGTACGCCGGTCCGGGGTTGACAGGGCAGCGCCGTGGCTGACATGCCAGCCCTTGGTACGCCGGTCCAGGGGCTTGACAGGGCAGCTGCCGTGGCTGACGTGCCAGCCCCTAGTACGCCGGTCCGGGGTTGACAGGGCAGCGCCGCTGGCTGACATGCCAGCCCTTGGTACGCCGGTCCGGGGCTGACAGGGCACTGCCGTGGCTGACGTGCCAGCCCCTGGTACCGTCACAAGTGTCAGCAGCCTGCGCTTCAGGCGTCCCTTGGCAAAGGCCTGGCTGCTTCTCCGCCACCACCAAGTCATGACCCGCAATGCTAGTGTGACTACTGAGCTGTTTGGTGTACTGGGAAATGAACGCGTCACACTATCGCTTAAAGCCGTCTTTACCCACCAGAACGAATTGTAGACAGCATCTCCGCAGGCGTAAAAATTAACTAAACTTGGAGCATCCTCAGCTGGCCTGAAGAGCGAGCCCTCGATAACTGCAGACTTTTGAAGAATCGCTGTTTTCCATCCTTTAGAAGGCTCTATCTTATTGCCTGAATACAATGCAAAAGAGGTGCCAGACGCCTTTACATGCAAAGTGCAGCTGATGCGCGGCAAGCAGTGCAGTGCAGCAAGCTCTGCCCGCCCACGCTACTGGCGCGTGGGTGTAGCAAGCTCTGCCCGCCCACGCTACTGGCGCTGGTGTAGCAAGCTCCTCCCGTCTACACCACTAGCGCCGTGGCCTGCTCTCAGCACATCGCGAAAACACTTGGTGATTCGTGTTTACGGTCGGCACGGTGCCGAAGGCCGGTCTGTTGTCCGCGTCACGGGACACCGCCGCCGCCGCCGCCGCCTCGCCGTCCGCGCGGCACGGCCGTAGATTGGCAGACTGTCGGCGAAGGCTGGCCTGTCGCCGTCCTGCCGTCCGCGCGGAACGGCGTAGACCGGCAGACTCTCGGCGAAGGCCGGCCTGTTGTCTGCCTCACGGCGGGACACCTCCGTCGCCAGCCCCGCCGTCCGCGCGGGGTTGGCGCAGATAGGCCGCCGTCTGACCAGCGGCTGGTCTGCGCCACCGAGCTGAGCACACCACACGGCGCTGCGGCGGCGTCGGTCGGCGAGCCGCAGTGGTCCGTGCCGTGCCGTGGAGCTCAGCACCCATCCCCGTGGCAGGCACGGCCTTAGACGGCCCCAGTTTGAACTTATCATTATTCTGTCATCCGCTTCACGTTTTTGCCTAAAAATGTCCAGCCTAAGATAAGCTATCACCGCTATTCGGCAAAGTGCTTGCGTGACCCTAAATGCAGATTAATGTCGCCCGGCATGAATTCCATTACAGAGCGGCTCATTAAATGTTTATTTCAAGCAGCAGGCATGTAATCTCTGTGGACAAAGTACATTGGTTCAATACACCTTTCGCCAGAAGTAGCTCCCGGACGTTTTGACCAATCGTGATGTGTTGATGTGGTTTAAAACCAAATTACAGATGGCCTACGAACAAAAAATACACCCGCGATAAAGCCGGCGTGACGTCATCTTGGTTACACGATAACACGCCGTGAAATATGAACAAACATTGCATGACGCCTATCCTTGCACTCAGCTGCCATCTTACGTTCTCAGTTCACCCAGTGATGATAGTCGCCATCTGCTGAGCATGCCCAATACTTCAGTCCTGCTAGCATTCTACCATCCTCCATTCAGATCCTAACGCTGGCAGCGAGCATCTGAGTCTCCTCGTCTTGCAGACCAGGCTAGGCAGCGGCGTGAGAGGGGGAGGGGGCACTGAGTCTCCTCGCCTTGCAGACTAGGCTAGGCAGTGGCATGAATGTAGGGGATGTAAATCCTGCAAACCAATGCCCGCCGTTCACACATTTTACCTAGGACATCCTGTATTGTAAATGTTGCCCGCTTTTCTGTGAAATATGCGAACTTTACTCGAATGCCAGAATTATGAAGCAATGGCATCCTTTGGAGAGAAACATTTCAATATTCATGGCACGAAGATTGCATCTTGTTTCCCTTTGAACAACTTGATCTTTATCTATTCTTACATGTATCATCTGCGCATCTCCCGTTTACATTAACTTGTGCATCTCTCAGTGGCGTATTCACCAAGCTCTTGCAGGGTAACGAAGGCATATTAAACTGCACTCTGGCATTATCATGCATTCCACCCACACTTCTGGTCAGTTTTGTGGCCTTTTGTGCATGCATTCAATGCAGCCATATTTTCAAAAAGATCTGATTCAAACCTTTTGAATCAATGGGTTTCTGGAATCCGAGCTCAAGCTAAGCGGTGCTTGCTGTTTGAGCCCTGACCCCCAACATCCGTTCGCGCAATTCCAGGTCAGCGGCAGAACTTGGTGACCAACGTTTAACGTGCCGCAACGCTCGGCAAGGGCCGTTTTGCGCTCTGACGTCACTTGACCATAAGCGCGACCTTACCCGACTTTTGACCTCACCCGACCTCATATATGCTCCGCAATGGACCAGGTTTAAAACATATTTCGGTCCAAGTCACATTCCTACGGTTTTGTTTTAATGGATGCGCGGCTGTCCCTCACACGCTGAATTCTGTGGCCCTTTGTTGTTCAGGACACTCCCGTCCGGCCGTGACGTTGAGGTGTCTTTTCCATGGAGACAAACAACTCATCAGGCTCATTTGTCGATAACCCAGCCATTTGTGGGTCTTGGATCTGCCAAAACAAACACATTGCTGCCTCGTCAAGACATATGGACTTCCGTGGGCGATGCCAACAGAATAATTTCGCCTATCGCTGCAGCAAACAGACAAAAATGTCTTCGAAAGTGTTGTGGTGCGGTGGACAGCTTTATCAACAGTGGCACCGCGAAAAAATTACATTCGCTGGGGCCAATCGTTGCTTACAAATCTGTGGCAGTACTACATCCTACATGTTCACAGAATTCTAGGTGAAATGTCTAGCAATGTTCAGTGCCGCACCTAACGCCCAGCTGGCGCAGGGAGACATCAGTGGATCACCTTTACTGCTCGGCTGGCGCTGGGAGACATCAGTGGATCACCTTTACTGCTCGGCTGGCGCTGGGAGACGCCAGTGGATCACCTTTACTGCTCAGCTGGCGCTGGGAGACATCAGTGGATCACCTCTAATATGCAGCGGCAATTCTGAGATGTTTTGGTTTAGTACTAGTCTTGGAGATAACAGTCTTACCTTCATGTAATATGGCCTCACTTATAGCAGACTGAAATATTACAGCAATAAAACTGCATGGTCAGGGCGAGGTCAGCTGAACCAGCATTGTAAAGGTAACGTCATATTTGCGTATGTTCTGTTATGGCAGGAAGGATCTCTTTGTACAATTTGAAGATATAATTCAGGTCGGAAGCCGATAAGAATATTTCCGGTACGCATTTATTTTCTCATAAAGACATAAGGACATTAGGCTCACAAAGAGTCGCTAGGGCCCATCGAGGTCGACCTGCCCAAGGTTCCTGCACCCACCCTTGACACTTATCTTACCACCTGACCTGCCTGAATATAGCTATTAATGAGATTCTTAGATCGATAGAACTTGTCCCAACCATTTTTAGAAGTTGCTAGAGGGACTTCCTTTACCTTTGTTTGGCAGTCCATTCCAGTGATTCACTACTATTCGACTAAATGGCAGCCGCCTCTTCGTAGTTCTACTCCTGCCTTTTGGTAACTAAAACTGATTTCCTCTACGTCTCCGCCTAATTTCCAGTGCTTCTTGTAGATCTATCTTGTCTATCTCTTTCACAATCTTGAATACCTCTGCCATATCCCCTCTAAGTCTACGATATTTCATTGAATACAAATCCAAGGCTTCAAGCCATCCTAATATTCTGTTGTCAACCACGTTTATCATCCTGGCTTCTTTTTGCTGTGTTCTCTCCAGCCTGTCTGTATCTTTTTGTAAGCATGGGGACGAAGCCTGTACACAATACTCTGGGTGCGGTTTGATATAGGCTAAGTAAAACTTTTTGACACTATTCCTACTCTTGGAATGTACATTCCCGTTAATAAGTCCCAGTATCCAAAGTGCCTTGCTCCTAGCAGCCCCACAGTTACTTGTCAGGCTTTGAGTCCCTGGCAATTATAGCTCTTAACTTCTTTTCTTCCCCGATCTGGTCCAGCTCTCGGTTTCCCATTTCATAGCTAATGTTCTTACTGCCAGAACTACTCAAATGCATCACCTCGCACTTATCATGGTTAAGCGATATCTGCCGCAGATAACCACGGTCCACCAGTTATTTAAGACACGTTTCACCTGGTCCGCACTTTTAACACCCCTATCAATTTAATATCGCCAGAAAATTTAAGCAGCTAAGTTTCTAATCCTGTCTCAATATTATTCACAAACATCATCAAGAGCAAAGGGCCCAGCACCAATCTCTGTGGAAACCTATTCCCTACTAGCTCCTTCTCTACTAGGAAACCTTTACTAGCTCCCACTGATATTTAGTACCATTGAGCACTTCTCTTCGTTTTCTGTCTTGCAGTCCAAGCCCCTACTCAGTCAATAATTTTATCCTTCAATTAAATACAATTTATTTGATATAAGAGACGCTTAGTGGGGTACTTTATCAAACATCCTTACTAAAATATAGATAAACGGCATCTAAGTTATTTTCTTTATCTACATGACTAATAACATGCTCCATGAACTCCAAAAGATTTGCCAAACAGGAGCTAAGCAGGAAGTAAGCCATGCTGACTTTATCAGCTGATGCCGATCTGTGACTGAATGCCAGCCTTAATGAACTTATCTAAGATCTTACATCCTAGTAAGGAAAGACTGACAGATCTGTAAATGTTGGAAGTTGTTGGTCTCTTCTTGAATATCGGAACTACATTGGCATTGCGCCAGTCCCCGGGTACTTCTGAAAAACTCAATGGCGCATAAAATATTAGCATAAGTGAATAAGCTAAAACACTTGAGCATTTATTGAACACTATAACATATATCTGGTCAGGATCCGGCCGCCCTATTAAACTTGATTTCCTTCAAGCTGCCCGTTACCCTAAATACCCTCGGTCGTTACCATAAATACCATATACCACAATACCATAAATATCCCTTAAATTTGGATTTGTAGTAGCTAAAAAATTTATTAACATCACCAGACCAAGTGTTTGCTTGTCTTATTTCTGATAATCTTTTGGCTACTCTGATTTCCTTCTTTAGCTTTTAGGTAGCAATCCTATAACATGCCTTGCTGCCTTCTGTGCCCAGCACTTTTTTTACTATCTCATGCTGCCTTCTTCACCGCCATCAGATTGCGCACTCTTTGTGTCAGCCATTGGGACTTTCTTTGAGATATTTTCTCTCATTTTCCTTGAGAGAATGAATCTCACTTGTCCTACTTCACAAATATCCTTGAACACTCCTCACATCTGATGAGCAGTGGGCCCATTTAGGATATAATTTCCAATGGAAGCTAGCAAGAAAGGCTGTAAGCTCTTAAAAGTTACCCCTAGCAAAGTTCGGAATAAAAGTATGATTAGCTTTACCTGAATAACCTAGATACAATGGAAACCTTACAACATTATGGTCACTATTTCTCAGCGTCTCACCTACTGTCAACGCATCTACCAACAATTCCTCATTAATCATAAGATCAAAACGTTATTTACCCTGGCGGGTTCACAAGTCAGCTGCTGAAGAAAATCTGCTTCAAAACGGGCAAAAATATTGTTGACTATTTGATAACTGACCAAAATCTAGGCTCCAGTCTGGGAGTCTCCTAGCACTTCACCTTCTCCACCCACATCTCGGCCGTTTTTTCACATATATCTGTGTCCACATGCCTACAACTATTTGGAGGCCTATAGAAAGTTTCAGCACGTAATTTACTGTCCCGTGGGATAATCACATTGATCCAAAGGGGTTCTACGCTATCGCTTTTCCTCATACTGCCTACAATTTCACACTTTATATTATGCCTTACATAGAGTCGTATTCCATCTCGCTGTCGATGAGCTCAGTATTACATTCGCAGGAAGTCGGAAATTGATCTGAGTCCGGTAACGTATGGTAATTGATGGTTGTTTTCCAATGGTTAGGCATTTAAATAAAACGCTGCTGTCTCAACATGTTTTACCAATTAGAACGGTATGCACCTGCCTGTAGCTGATGTGTTAATTCAAGACAAATCGGTATGATTAGAGCCCGAGTTATGACCTGGAAGTGTACACAAAAAGAATTATGCATAGCTCTGGTTTGAGTGATAAGAACAGCCGTGTGGTCTGCCTACCAAGCAAAAGATGGGAAAACATTCCATATGAACCATCTTGCTAGGAATTCTACTACCAAGCTTTGCTAGAGATAGTCGGTTTACATAGCACCAGACCGACACATAATATACCACTTGTCCCATATCACACTTTTGATGTGATTTTGCAGGTCACGTCTGACACGTCGGGCAGACCGTCCATGTAACTGCACTACTTGAAGATTCATTAACATTTCTGTGAGCGCACGGAGCATGTAGGACCCGGGGATCGATCGTGTCGTCTACCGGCGTGTGTCTCGTAGTTGTCTCGTGTCGCGCTCCTGGGAGGGCGGCTCCCCGCAGCTGGTGTTGTAGATTCTCCAAGCCAGCGAACCTCGACGGCCCGATGGAACCCACCAGCGCTGCCCCGAACGCCGCGCATGCCAATGCCGCTGCGGGCCGGCGCTCGCCATACGCCTTAAACACTGTTATTCCGTGAAAGCCCATGGCCCAGCCCTATATTCGCTTGCAGCCGTGCGGGTGCTTTATCATTTACGCCGGCGCATGGTCCTCGGACTGGTGCGCTGCCGCGGTTTACAACCAACATTCTGTCCTCGCACATGTCCCCTCGACTGGTGCGCTGCTCCCAGCGCGCGTTACGACCAACCACTGTCATCGCACATGCACTCGACTGGTGCAACTGCCGCGCGCGTTAGACCAACACTGCCGTCGCACGGCGTCCCTCTCGACTGGTGCGCTGCCGCGTGCGTTACGATCAACACTGTCGTCGCACGTGTCGGTCGGCAGCATAGAAACTGGCCACTTTAGGGCGACAGTGGCCAGGGCGGCTGCCCCGAGATAGAACTAGGCTCGCCGCACATGTTGGGAAGTGGAACTAAGAGGAACTAAGGGCGCTAAGTGAAGGAAAGGGGGAACTAAGGCCAGTTAGACGTCATAAATGTTTCTGGAGAACTAACACTGAATAACGGTTGATCATTTGCGTTGGGCAATAGGGAAAGGAAAGCATTTTATTACTTTACTCCACCTGTCAGGGCGGCGATCCTTGGATCACTCATAAAAGTCACCTAGTTGGTTGAGCTGAGCTGTGCGTTGTGCCCGGGGCTTCTGAGCGTACATTCCCAAGGAGTGGGTGTTGTGCCCAGCGTTGCGCAGGGGAGGGGAAGGGGAGGGGGCTGAGGTGACGGAGGAGCCACGGCCGGTGGCCCGCCCGCCGAGGCCCGTAATTGGATGTGCATCCGCTAGTTAGGGACACACGACGATGACACCATATCGGTCAGCCGGGCCGCCAGGTCGGGCGCCGGCTGAGGAGTCATTCGCGTCAGCCCGGCTCCCATGAAAGAAACATGGCCCATTGGCCGCTGGCGCCGAACGACAGCGGCCCGGCCCTGGTGCGGCGAAGATTGAGGGGGAGTGGCCGCGGAACCGATGGGCGCGGAGGTGCCTGGCGGCTTCATGGGAACAGGGTGAGAATACGGTAATGACGGGGGACAGCGCCGAAAGGCAAGTGGGAAAGAAAACACAGCGATCGCCGCAATTTTCTAGATAGCATTGTCTTTAAAATGTCTTTGTAATGACCTCAACGTCATAAGTGACCTCACACATTATGCCAGGTTTAAATTTCCACAATTTTAATTTCCTTTTTGCAAGTGTGCATTTGGTTTCAGTGGCCTACAAGATATATGCGTTCAGACACGGTGACTGGCTGAGTTAAACAAGTCGACTTAATTGGGAGAGTTGGCCTTTTATCACTGCAGCGATGGCTTAGGATTAATTAAATAAATGCTTTACTCCCTACAATAAAAAGGCTTATACGATGCGTATGTACGAATGTGTACGTGTCACATGTTAATTGGTTGAACAATTTGCCGGGATGTGAAATATCGGCATCACCTTCTAGCCTCATCGTGTCACCGCTGGAGTCTAACATAAGATCTAATATCGCACGTAAAATAAGGCCAAATTTCGCTCTTAACACTCGCCCGGGTGGCCGGCTGGATACCCCTCGCTCGGGTGGGGGATCAATTTGACTCCCCTGTGATCTCAAAAACTAGGAAAGCTAGAAACACCAAATTTATTGGGTGAGTTAACCTGTATGTGAAATCACTTAGGTCAAAGTTTGAGGCTCCAAGGTCATGACCTTCGGGTTCAAATAAGGTCAAACGGGGTCAAATTTCAGGTTGGTCTTCAAAGTGCCCCCCGATCCTAGATAGCTGTTGCTAAGCAAGATGTCATAAGTTCGTTTAATTTAAGTGGCCTTGTTTGACCTTTTCAAGGTTATGGTGGCTAAGATCATACAAGACTGCTTTGAGTTTTACACTTGAATAAGCAACAAAGATTACGCCAGGCAGTATGTTCCTAAAAACAAAATATCGACCTGGGTCATCTTGAGTCGATGACGTATTCTGACCTCTAAAAAGTTCATAGAAGATGCATAATGCGGATTCTGCCATCAATAAATCGAAATGAGCACCAGAAAGCTATCTCATGCAGCAATCCCTAGAGTAATAAAACAGATTGGTTTCGTCCTTGGCCTGACCTTCATACCTGACCTAAGTCAACATAATTTGCTCACTTAATATTTGTGTTGCCTAAGAAAGTATTTCAGAGATGTATGGCTTCGTCTAAAACTCCGCTGTTACGTGAGATTGAACGATTCCCTAGAAATTGCATTCGCTGAAACCATGGCCTGACTTTGACCTGGCATAGGTCAGCGACCTTACAAAGTGCAACTAAATTTTTGATACCAAGCAATCTGCTATTCAGTCCACGGCTATGCAAAATTTGGTGCGGCTACACCGCGCCGTTTGGAAGCCATTCTGGAAAAACCTTTAGGGGGTCAATTTGAGCCCCCTCCCGAGCACGTCTTAAGATATGTATCAAGGCGGAAATATATTAGTGTATTGTTCAACGATGATGTACCCGCATAATATCAAGGTCGCCGCCCTGACCCTCAATAACCAAGTGCATCGCATTGCACCGTAACCCATCGCCGTGACTGAAGTCATGGCATAGCAAGCAATAATAAAAACATGAATGGCAATGATACACATCATCGCGATACCATGAGCATCTTGACATGACCTGATCAGCCGAAGTGTGACGCCTATGAAACTGTTGCTCATTTAAGTGTTTTGAAAAATTTAGTGTACTTGTGTCATTCTGTCGGAAGTTACGGCAGACGGCTCAGGAAAATAGGTCACCCACAGCAAATCCGGGCTCACAGATGAAGGACATAGATCCCGAAGATATTAAATGGACCGTGCATGAAAATGGGCAGCGCAAGCAATCCATCTGCAGTGACAAGGACACACCATTTCAAAAGCGATAATACGGGTACCACACGCGTCCCGCGTGGCGAGGACAGTACGAGGGCGCGCGTGTCGCCATGCCGGAGCCGCGGTCGGTCAGCGGCCACCATCGGCGGCCGGCCGGGTCACGAAGTCGCCATGTCAGACAAGGCAGGCTAACGTCGGGCTCCGGGCGGCGGGCACGCCATTTCCGTGACAAGCGCGCGAGCTGGCCGCCGGCAGCGGCGCCGGATGCCGGCCGGCCCGACAGCTGCTCGGCGGCCGGCCGGCCCTGTCGCCGCGCGAGTCACGCGCCCACCACCTCAATGCGGCGCGCACGCAGAAGCGGAGCCAGGACCACGTGCCACCTTTTTCAAATGGTATGTGTTTTTGTACTTATGATTAATTGATAACGAATATTCCTTGTCCCAATGGCGTCCTGTATCAGCCATTCAGAAATCTTGGGGGAAAGGAGAAAGCAAAGGAGCGCTAATACCTCGTTTTTCCTGAAAGGCGGGGAAGACAAAAATCATAGTTGTCAGCTACGGTATGGAAAGCCGTCGCAATTCCGCCACAGATTATTTGTAATTTTGGAGGCCGCGCGCGTCCCGTCGCCGAGTTACAGGTCGGCGCTGCGGATATCCACGAGCACACCATGGCGGACAGTAAGGACGCCAAACTCACACACGGAAGGCATCTCCTGAAGGAAACTGAGAACGGTATGCCAGAATCCGAAAAGGAAGATGATGTTCCTCATCTAGCGGAAACGGACGGAAACAGCCTTCGTCCGCCAGCGGCGCAATTTTTTCGGTAGGGCGAAGCCAGCTCGGACCGAGTGGAACGCTGCCAGGGCGTGCCGCTGGTGGACGGGCTGAGACCCCGGCATGTGAAGTTTTGAGATAAGCTTCATCCTTCCAGGGGGGGGGGGGGGAATTGGTAAAACTAGGCCAGCCTGGTAGCCCGTATGGCGCTTAGAGAATGATGCTATGACTTACATCTGGGACGAATGTACCGCGTAGAAATGAATGTGGTTTCCGTGATTGTCACTGACCGCAGTATTGACCTCACCAGGTTACGCACTGTCCCCTGCATTATAGCTGAGATTGTTCCAAAGATTTCGTATAAATTTGCATACGCCACAAATATAAGCACAAACAACTAAGGTACAGGCAGATTCATACCTGTTGGCCTTGGATTATTTTATTATTCTCCAACGCTCGCAGGATTTTTCTTGTACCAAATCCCATGTGATAATGGCAATAAGCAGACGAGATTCCGGGCTTGGTATACGCCCCCCCCCCCCCCCCCCACTACCTCCTGCCCATGTAAACATTGGAGATTCATCAGTGCGAGACCTAGACCACCGCGATAAAAATCTTCCATTGCAATTCCAAACCATTAGCAGGAACAAAGAATATAATTTTATCTTTGTGCATCACGTTGTCTTCTAGCAATGCCAACGTCCTTTTCGGTATTTCGACAAAAAGTAACGTTTCTAAATTCACGCCCAAATGCACTCCTGAGGAAGCATAACTTTCTAGTCGTGCTTTTTTCCTTTACGACAGTCTACGCACTCAGCGCAAACGACTTTGCGCTTGTCTCGTTCATGTCCGAGAGAGTGAGCCACTAACATTTAAATTCATGTTGTTGTGTCATGTGGCAACACAGTTCAAATGGTGCAACTTTGACGAATTTCATTGAGAGCAGTTGGCACTCACTGTCCCAGTTACTCACCGTCCTTTTTGTATAGCAGGATTTCGATCTGGGCTTCTTCGCCTGAGTTGAAGGCTTCTTGGATCTGGTCCACCTGTAACAGCACACACAGGTGTCTCAATTTTCCGAATCACGCATTATTCCTGAGGAACACCAGCTGCACGTTATCCTTAGTTTCGTCTGGAAGTGCATATAAACAGCCAGAGTTGACCGTCTGTTCATGTGTGTTTGAGCACGTTGGCGTAGAGAAGAGAGGGTGCGCACCGGAGGAGCAAGGATGAGTATGACGGACGGAGCAGACACTAAATGTCGCGCAACCTCCCATCTCGTTATTTTATGTATAGGTCAGTTTCGAATCGTACGTCGCAGAAAGAGGTTAGATGCTTTTATTGATTTTTGCCAATTTTAAATTGGCACAGGTTTGATAAGCTTCACAAGAATGTTACCTGCCTCAGGATATTAAACGTGAAGACAGAATAATTCGTGGGAAGAATGAGGATTTTTTAGAAATATAGTATTCAACGTCATCGTGCTCATTCCATACATCTTCGTCTGAATATTTATAGGTTTGGAATTACATAAGTTGTTCAGTGCACTAGCGAGGAACATTATTCACATCGATAATACAATAGAAATAGTCTCATTCCTCGGAAAAAACAGGAGAATGGAAATATATATATATATATATATATATATATATATATATATATGTAGGTTGATACTTCGACAACCTGCCTTTATCAAAGCAATAGCTTTTGCTATTGTTTCGATAAAGCATGTTGCAGAAATATCAACCCATCCTTACCTTCATTCTCCTGGTTTTTCTCCAAAGAATAAGGCTATTACTACTGTTTTATAGGTTTGGTTCTGCCGATTGTAATATTAACCAAACTCCAGTAGCTATTACAGACCGTACTTTGCACCACAAACATCTGTTATTTTCAGACATATCGCTTGGGCGACTGGCCAGATTATGTCAAGCGCAGTTATGTTTACCTCCACACGATTAAAAGATTCTGGAAGCAAAAAGTAAGATCATTCTTCATAAGATCAATCTTCATAACATCTAAATTTTTAACAAAGAGTGTCCAACTCCATTCGCAACCTTGGCCCTCAGTGACCCTCACCATGAACATTATATTGTACGGGGTCTCAACATGGCCAACTTTCGTTCGCGAGCACAGTTATAATTTTTATATTTTGTAACGTTCCTATACGTTCTATCTTTCATGCCGAGACTGAAATTCAGGGAAGGTGATTTGACAATCATGGGATATCTTAGTTCGCAAACATCATGAAAGAGCCAGACTAAACCAGTTGTCTATTCAAGTCGCACTGGTCGTGGCATCGATGTTAAAAAGACGTGGTTGAGGAGCATGTTCATCATTTCACCGATTTTGGGAGTCTAGCGGCACGGAGAACTATGCAGATGTTTCTCAACGGTTGCGGCACAGCGTTCTTCTCAGCGAATACAACGCAGCGTGACATTCGATGTGATTGGACGGGCGCCGGAAGGGGTCGCTCTGGCCACGGCCACTTCACACACAGACAACGTCACCCGGGGTATCCGAGCGAACATTACTCTCCTCAAATCATCTCGCACCACTTTGGCAATGGGTTACAAATTTGTATCTCATCGGACACTGCCTGCGGCGATGGTCATCTGTCTGCCTGTTACGGGAATTCGATGCTTTGTGTGATGGCATTGTCGCTATCACAGTTTTGACCAGATACTTTTCAAACATCACAAAAAGCCTTGTTAAATCCATCATTTCAAATCAGATACGACCAAGCTCGGCAGCATTGGCCAATAACCATTCACCCATTACTGCTGATGCCGTTGAACCACCTATCGGGTTCGGCCAAGGTTTGCGTGAGCCACGGCGACCATCCAAATTACCATTCGGAACAGGACGCACAGCGCCTCACGCCCTGTGTTACCAGCCTGGCCGTGTTCCAAGCCGCGGGCCGAGTCAATTGAGCCTTCACGCCTGGTGCGCTGCGTGATCTGCTTGGCACCGAGACAACTCCCGCAGGCGAGGCGGCCTGTTCAAAATCCGATCACAGCTTTTCAGTGGCTCTAAAATGGTGTTAAGGGTGGTCGGTGCTGCCCGTAAGCTTGCAGAAAGCATTTGGTAGACCCCCTGTGCATACAGACCATGGGAACATAAACGAGAGCAAAACAAGTCCTTCCAAGTTGGTTTCCAATCAACGTACGTGGGGACAATGTTAAATATTCCGAAAGCCATGGCTCAGGCCTCTACCCCTCCCCCTCTCCCGCCAGGTTCCTGCGTCCCCAATATTTGGGACCGCGAACTACAGCTTGCGGTCAAGACACGGTTACGTTTCAATTAGTCACACCATTTTCTGTGATTGGCCAGCCCTTCACGCATTCTTTCGTGATGGCGCCAATAACATAGAGGTTCAATGTGGGTGATGCAAGTTTTGGCATCATCATAAAGCATAGTTCTGTGTACTGCGCATCACGCCGCCCACACCATGGCGTTGCCTTATCATGGAAAAGATCGGACTGCATATCTAGCCAACGGCATGAAACTTTGCCGCTCGCCCACTTACATGCATTTCATGAGTTATGCTGCTGCTGCATGTTGCATGCACGCATGCCGTTCTTGCTTTTATGCATAAACCATACCTTCCTAGTCGTGTTATCTGAAGCGATATTACCCTTGCTGCATCTAGGATTCAGTAACAACAAAGGGATAACCCAAGCGTAGATCCGATGCAATCGACGATAGCCTGGTACGCAAGAGAGGATTTGATGCTAAGCACACATACGTGTAATAAGCCATGGTACAGTGTAGTGTCGGCCAGATTTATCGGGCTTAACAACTGCGAGGCATCCGTGCTATGACCGAAGGGAGGTACTCAGCTGCCAGCTGACCTTTTGGTGGCCTTGACGAAGGCTAAGAACACAAGGTCCGCAGGTAAGCCGACATTACTAACGGTTTCGATGTCACAATATATTACGCAGCGGTTCGATTGGAGCTAGCTTCCGGTCGGCCTGCCCAAGATCAGGTTACCAATCAGCAGCTCTGGAGGCTAGGATGAACTGCGGGCTTGTGGCGCGGCACGGCACGCCGGCCGGCCGGGGCGGCAGCGGCAGCCCCACGCGACGGCCAGGCCCGACACCGTCAGCGAGCCGCGACGGCTAGGCCCGACACCGTCAGCGAGCCGCGACGGCCAGGCCCGACACCGTCAGCGAGCCGCGACGGCCAGGCCCGACACCGTCAGCCCCACGCGACGGCCAGGCCCGACACCGTCAGCGAGCCGCGACGGCCAGGCCCGACACCGTCAGCCCCACGCGACGGCCAGGCCCGACACCGTCAGCGAGCCGCGACGGCCAGGCCCGACACCGTCAGCGAGCCGCGACGGCCAGGCCCGACACCGTCAGCCCCACGCGACCGGCCAGGCCCGACGCCGTCAGCGAGCCGCGACGGCCAGGCCCGACACCGTCAGCCCCCACGCGACGGCCAGGCCCGACACCGTCAGCGAGCCGCGACGGATCGACACAACGGGGCGCTCTGAGTCAGGGCCGTCCGGTGGACGGCCGCCAACAACGGCCTGCAATCTCAGTTTGACAAACGAGCTGGCGGCGCGGCGCCGATGTCGCGGCGCTCCGGCGGCGCGCCTCGACAGCGCGGCGCGCGGCGCGCTGTGGAGGCGGGCCACCACGCTGACGGCACCGTCCAGGACAGCTTCATCTAACAGTGTCAAAGCCGTCGGGCCTCCTGCTTGCGCTCCGCGGGGCGAGCAAAGCGTCGTAACAGTTTTAAAGCCGCGGTCACTGTCGTTTAGGTCATTGAGAAATTGGAATGTCTTGTTCCATCCTGTTATGTGAGAGAGATAGATTTGAAACCCAGTAACAGACGACGATTTGAAAAATAGACGAGATATAGGAATACTATTTCGGGGTGACGTGGGACCATGACGTGGAACGTGGAAAGACACAGCTCATCCACTCAACCCAGGCTTCGCCTTTCTGAGCGCCATAACCGACGGCCGCAATATCCGAATGTCATAATTTCCGTGCCTACACCACTAAAACCCATCCCTGTTTCCCATCTGCGGTTCTCCTGGATAAAGTCGTTACTGGCAAACTGCTTTAGCACTGTTTTGCTATCGCGCTGTTCGTGGACATCATCTGCAAACCCCTTGAAGTGTTTAGCTTTTCAAAGCCCTTCTTTCGAGATCCATGTCGAGTCGGCGGATCTGATCAGCAGAGCTGAGGAGGACTCCAGCTCGGCGTCGAACGCGTCTGGTCTGATTCATGTTCGTCGGAGGGTCCCACGCGAGCCGCCGTGACGCCAAGGCGTGGGCCCATTCAGGCGTGGCAGGTGGAGAGCACATAAATCCATACAGCACTGGCTAAGCACCCGTGGAAGAAGGCGGCATGGCCAAGGTCTAGGCATGTTAAGCGGTTTCTTATCCCCGTCTTTTTGTTCTACAGGAAGCTCGGTATCAGGCCGCTTTGAGCGCTCTAAGCTGGTGGGCTGCCGGTTCACGGGCGGCTCAAGTCACGTCCGCCGTGCTATCGTTGGGACGTCCGCGAAGCTTTCTCGGCAGTAAGATTTCACGATTGTTGACCCGCGGTATGACCAAACGTGTAGTCAGCTATTATTTTGGCCAACTGCCGTAGCTAAAGGAGCAAAGGAGCTTTCTTCGGCGGGAAGCTAGGTTGTTGCTACTTGCTAGGTAGCGTTATGACTCAGACATGACCTGCTTGGCAGCCAAACCTTCACAGAGCCAGTGGAGGAGCAAACCAAGGGTCGGTTCAGATTAACTGAGAAATTCGCCTTTCTCTGACATCGCGTCAAACGTCGTGTTGGAGATTTATTTAAGATGTGTTCTTCCTGTTTGTTCTGAGCTGCTTTCCATTTTTCGTTTCTGCTTCGTGAAAGGTTGATTACGGGATAAGAACAGCCGTGTGTCCCACCTGCGCCGGTCAAACCCTGCACAGCTCCTGCTGAGCACAAGGAGCCCGTATATCTTCGCAGAGAAGCTAATAAGGTCCACAGAAGATCACCACAGAGCTCTAAATATCTCCACACAGGGGCCTCACAAATCCTCAGGCTGAAGACCATTACTAAACAGAACAAAAAACACTTCCCCATAAGAGAAGTCACGGCCTCTCAGCCCAAAGCCCACGGCAGACGGCGCACAATTGATGAGATTACTGCGGTGGTATTACTCGCGTGTTTTCTCTCGCGACACAGCCATCAAGATTATCCCTCTCAGAAGACGTGTTTCGCGTCAGCCTTGTAACGCATGGAGGGAGAGGAAAATTCGGAAAGCCATCCCGGTTTCGCAAACTTACAGCATTATGAAGATTAAAATTTGTGAGCTCTCAGTGCTTGCTATCGGACCAAAAACGCTAGGTGATACCTGTGAGAACTGCTTTTAGGTTATGCAAAATTGTCCAGTGGGCTGTAAGTTGCCCACAAAACATGCCTTCATCTTCTTTCTTACCAGACGTTAGGGTGGGGCCAAGTTGATCTCCTACCAAAGGCTTTCCAAAACAACTTTCGGACGGTGCGGCGCAGGCTTGGCAAACTTAGTACAGCTGTGGACAATTAAATGAACGATCTTTTTATATAAAATTAGACATACATCATAAGACCGTAGACCTACGGCAAGTCAAAGTCAGGCCACGGTTGTCAGCAAAGGCACCTTCTCAGGAATGGTTCAAAATGATAGATCAAAATATTGTTATTAGGTAAGTTGTTCAGTGCAGCAGCGAGGAGCATTATTCATCTAGAGAAGACAATGGTAATAGCCTTATCCCTCGGAGAAAAACAAGAGAATGGAGATATAGTTGGGTCGATATTCGGGCAGCATGCCTTTATCGAAACTTGTGCTATCGAAAATGCTACACTTCTGCTATTGTTTCGATACAGGCATGTTGCCGAAATATCAACCCAATTATATCTCCATTATCCTGGTTTTCTCCGAGGAACAAGGCTATTACTACTGTCGTATCTATTGCAATTAGGATAATGTCTCCTTCCGTTGACCTTGGATCAGGTAAGCAGGTATGGGAAACTTTCAGACATAGTTTTTGACACTTATTTTGAATTCCTAGATCAAAATGTCACAAAACCGGCGTCTTATTTGGACTTCATGGAGGTCGAGCGAGATCACTGACCTGAAATGACCTCGATAAGAATTAGCGTTCAGAAGCTGCTTGGCACCGATTGCAAGTAAAAGTATAAAAAATCCCGAAGGTTTTTGGTCATATTTGCCATCTAGAGGTCCCATAAGCTTGCAAGGTCACCGAGAAGGCATCTATATTAAGGCTGGTTGCGTGAGATGGCCCAAGGTCACTTCGAACACCGATCTGCAGTTTGGCTTTATTTGACAGTATTTTGCCCGATTGTTACGAGCTAAGGACCTCAAAATGCGATACAAATGAGTTCAAATAAATCTTTATCTACCCTGTGAATTGGGTTACTCTAACTCTCTTGAGTCTTGAGATCTCAGAGGTGTCACATCGTCTCCTAACCCCGAACCCCACCCGGGCACGTTCACATTCAACCATCCACCCGGGCGTGTGTTGAAACATGTCTTCTCGTCCTAAATAGTGGTGGCATTCTGGTAGCATCACATGAAAGTGCTACACGGGGTGGATTCGGCATCATTTGAGATCGTTTATTGGGGCACGTCGAAAGACGAAAGCTCGGTTTGAGCATCGACCAAGTGCGGCCGAAACTCACTCAATTTTGGCGTTGCAAAAGCCAATTCTAACACTTTTCTGGTTCATGAACTTTTGTGTAGGCACGTCTCCACGTCCCTACACAACTAATCTGTACTATTTTGTTTTTCACTCTAGTCCACCCTGACTTTTCAAAAGTAATCGGTGTGCGTCAACGGTGTGCCACAGTACCAAAGCCCTCATTTGTGCAGCCAGCCGGAAATCGCATGGGTTCCTATCGCTGGGCTGGTACTACAGCGGGATCTATCTCAGGGCGGGCGCACTGTTTGGACGGACCGCCATGAAATGAACAGCTATTAGCTGACCGAAGGGCGGCAACCTGACCCGGGGCGGCCGTGCCACACACGACACGGCTGCCATACAGTACACGACCATTGAGCAGTACGCGGCCGCAGTGCATGGCCATTGGGCAGAACACGGCATTGAACAGTACACGGCCATTAAGCAGTTCACTGCCGTCGTGTTTAATGTTTCGTACAGTGCGATATCACTGTATATGTAAAACCGTCTACAACCCTGTCTGGCGTCTGTCTACCTAATTGACACACGAGCATCTCATCAAGTTTTTAAATATGAAGTTTCGTTTTAAGAGATAATCGAAGCATGTTATCACCGGAATGTGTCAAACATGAGCAATTTTTGCCACTATAGAAAACATGATCTTTGGTCCTGGAACAGCCCAAAGATAAAGCTAACTAACTGGAGAATGCGTTATTAATATCCAGACGGCCGTCGTTGGAAATGGAACAAAGGATAAATGTAACAAGCCTGAATAGTGGACATGCATGTCCATAAAAGGAGTGTTCCGCATCTATATGAGGCTTTGGACTGATATAACCATATTAAGGATCATTCGGCGCAGTTGCAGCCCTGCCCTTCTTAAGACCTAAACCCTTCTAGTTTCCGATCTACACACCCATGAAGATGTGCAGAACGTTTCGGGGAGACAATTTCAAGGTCATCTTGGTATCCATAACGCCATCATAACGTCATTCAAATTCTGCTTTCTATTACCCATGCAGCAATTTGGGCAAAGGGAAATATAATTGTCGAGTCGTTCATACCTGGCGTTCGTGAGCACCATTTCCAGATATAACCGCCGCCAATTGGCTCTCAGCCAACGTTGTGCAAGGTACGAAGGCGTAATTAAACAATAACGTATTGCAGAGCAAACTGACAAAACGAGGAAATTATTCTGTCTAGAGCAGTCCTTTCCTCTTAAAAACATCCCAACAGTCATAAGTCAATTGATTTCATGAAGTCTAATATTGCTTCAATATCTTCAAACGTGGGGCATTCATTCCCTTTTACTGTTATGTACAGTATGCTGGAGCGTACCAAGACACAACAAAGTCAAAAAGTGTATCCATGAATTAAGCGCCGCATTTGTGTGCGTCAGAACAGAAACCGGAGGCCCGCGGTGGCGGCCGGGCCGCCGCCGCAAGTTATTTTCTCCCGGTTCGTCTTCGCTTGCGTCCGGCGGCTCCACTCACCGCTGTTCGTGACGTCATTGGGCCGTGCAGGAAGTGACAGAGGCCTCGCTGCTGCATCACCTCGGCCCGGCTGAAGCCGGTCATTTTGCTGAAGCCCTCGTTCGCGTAGATGACGGTTCGATCTTCCACGTTGTTTACGACCAAGAACGCACGATCTGAAAAAGGGAGACGTTTTGTCGCAGCGGCGAGGTGGAGCAAAGGATGGCTTTCATGCGTCACGCGGCATTATGAGTGAAACAAACTGAACATCTTGCCGTCCATCACTGCTGACAATCACGGAACACTTCAGATCGGCACGATAATCCAAAAGTGAAAAAACTTCTGACTTACAAGATATGATCGGTGACAAAACTGACACTTCTGCAAGCCAATTGATGACAATGCTGCAAAAATGCATCCAAATTTCGACAGACCAGACCATGTTACAACAGGCTATCTCCGCTAGACGAAATTCAACGCTTAGTATTGGTCTGTGCTCGTTAAGACTTGCAGTATGAGCATGTGTAGCACACATGTCAAAACGCTGACGTTTCGCTGTACGAGCAAGTTGAGACATAAGATGCTGCCAGTCATGGTAGCTTTAATCAGAATGTTTTAGCAGGTGCCAGAAATGTGCTACAAACTTTACTATATCAGTGCTGACGTTACAGATCAGTGGTGATACAGCGATTTTTCCATACCCCTCAGACCAGTGCATTTTACAGATTTTTTCAGCCAAGATTCATTTCACATACTAAACAGCATAAAATGCCAAACAATTAGGTTTATTACTAGTCGTAAGGACCGTGGCTGGCCACAGCATCGTGCGACGTACGTGATCCATTTGCCAGGCAAAGCTTTAGAGCGTCGTGTCATTTGGGACACGCGGGCTCGAATGTTCGCAACGCGGTAATGAACTGGGCTCAGCGGAAGGATGTGGGCTGATGTTGGTTGTGTTCGTGTTTTGGAGAAGCTGACTGGCTAGAAGAACGGAGCTAATCGTCAGCTCTTTAATGCAATAACGTTAAAATCCCGCTGATCTAGGATTGTTGTTTGAGGATACCTGAGCTGTAGCTTCAGAGGTAAACGGAGGACGTTGGATCGACACATGTCAAGGATTCATCCAGGCTTCCCTGCCGTGGTGAGGAACGGTGGCTTTGAGGCAAGAGGCTGGACATCACTGATGTTGGCAAAGTCATAGCAAAATGGCCCCGATGCCGATGCGCCCTTAAAAGCCAAATCACCACAAAATCACTGATGTAGGCCTCTCACATTGCCCGTTACACCTCAGACTTAGGTTGCTGATTGGTGGACAGGTGTGAGATAGAACCCTTGTTATTGTCATCATATTGCATGGAAATCTAAATGAAGGTGCTAGAGGTGTTCAAAAATGTCGTGTACGTCTGTTGATACCAATATTGCATGCGCTTTGCTCTGAATAATTGGTATCATGTACGAACGTGTGAGTTCTGCACGGGTCATGATTAGGCGAAAATAGTGAAGATCGCCTACACTTCCAGTTGATTGTACGATGACGTCACAAAACCAAGACTTATATTGTTCTCAGGTGCTTGCAGAACCATGTATCTGTGAATGTGGGGCTACAGGGATTCAGTTTTGCAAAATACGTAGTGTGAAGGGACGGGGTGGGCCGGGAACAAGAAACAAAATGGCTAAGCCTCCCTCTGAAATGTGCTTACAACAGTTTTCTCCGCAGACTTGATTCACTTTCCTTTCAGAGTTGGGAGCAGGGGCGTGGTTTTTCGGAATAAGTTTGGGGGGTTTGAACCCTAAAAATGGTGACAAGTAAAACCTAATGTAAAAAACGTTTATAAAAAATAGGGAACTACATCCATGGTTAAGAGGCACAGTCCCTTCCCCCTAACTGAATAGGAAACCATGCTTGCCTCTAAGCTGGTTATGTTAAGTATGCCTTTGTCTGATAATATTATTGGCTTAGTTTTAACCGTCATTCAGTGTTTGATGACCAGGAAATGATACCTAAGCGCAAATGAACTCCCGAAACAAAAACGCTTGATGGTTATGCAACATAACATTACATTTTCTTCGTTTTGTGATTTATCATAATAAGAGTTATATCGCAACGGTTTCTGAAAGATTTGGCTCCGGGTGGCAATTCAGACGGCTCCAAATTTCGTCGGTTGCAGCAAAGGCCCTTTTCTCACCCCTGCGGGAAGCCACCAGACGCCTTTGCATAAATGACAGACACGCTACATAACTGGGTAGACTCGTCATCGGAAATTGGGTGATTTGAGCCAATCCGACAGCAGCCGTTTCGTTCAAGCTCTGCGCCCTTCAGTCCGACAGATTGACATTGACTAGAAAGACGACCACTTCCACGAAAAGCATTCCGACTTTACGTGTAGGCTATTTTCATGTTCTTTGAGTCGTGAGGCGCGTGCCGCGTTGGCACGCAAAAAAAGAGCTTCAAGACACGGGGGGTTGAGCCAGAGGCGAGCAGATTGAGTTGCGGGAGTGCAGTTAATGCCGACTCAGGGGGCCCGACATTAGCAGATTCAGATGAGATGTAACTTCAGCCAAACGCCTGGCTTGACCGAGGTACGCCCTGATGTCCAATGGAAACTTTTCCTTTCTAGAAATAGTTCCAACAGTATACAAATAAAAAATGAGCAGCGACACCGCCGGATAATTGTTTCAGTACCAGCAGACGCAGCGCCATCCATCTCTAAAATGTCATAACAAATAGCTAATTATTAACATCAAATGAGCAAAGATAACAGCAAATCACTGTCGTGTTGTGAAGATGTGCTTGTATAGGATTCAGCTGTTGTGTACGAAGACTACGTAATTTGCTCTTAAAGTGTTGATGAAATCAAGTGTTTCGTATTGTAGTACAGGACGATAATCGAGATCAAGTACGATTTTCTTACAAAACAACCGGAAACTGCTATATTCCAACGCCAACATAATTACCAGGCTAGCGGATTTTCTGGACAATCGTGAAGATCTCATAGTGCTATGGCTTATTTGCAGCGGAAATAAATACATTCTGCACTTCATTCCAGGAAGGAGACCGCACAACCCGTTTAAGGCCGCATGGCAGTCCTACTAAGCGTCGCCACGGCCGACCCAGTTCGGCGTATTATGACGCGCCGCTTCCAGGCTGGGCAATGGCTCACAAGCACAGCACGTGCCGACCGCATCGACCGCTCCGAGGCCGTCCAGAGCCGCCGGCGCGAGCTTCAGCCTGTCGCGGCCACAGACGCCCACTAAACATAGCATATCGACCCGCTTTGCCGACCGAGCCTGCCGGCGGCAGTCGCTGGTGCACGATTGCCCCCGGGAACAGCGCGGGAATACCAGTGACGTGGCGCCTGACCCGCGCTCAGCCAGCGCCGCGACCCCGTCGCCCCGGGCGGTGGGCTGGGGCCGGCCCGCACAGCGGGACGCGTCGGCCCCGCCAACAGCGCACGCTCGCGCGGCGGCCGGCGCACCCACCGTCCCAGGGGTGGTGCTCTCGAGGTCGTCCGACAGCCATCGGGCAGGGCTACAGTCCTCGTCAGCTCGGAGTGCTCCAATCAACTCTTAATGTGCATTTGATGGTGCCTCGGAGACTTGACGCTTGTCATTTGGGCGAGTCATGATTGACGGGTGGACACTGCGCGTCACGAACGCTGTGCATATCGGTGTTGGCCACGGGTCGGTGAGGCCCCACGGCCACGGGCTGGGTCACGAACGGGTCGCGGCCGGTTCTCTATATCTGAAAACTCTAGAGCTCCGCACGGCCTCGATATCTGCATGATGTCCCCGCACAGATTGTGGGCTGAAGTCGATTCACATGACGGATTTTCCATTTAACGCATTCAAGCTGTCATTGTTTACATGAACAGAATATGTGATTGCCAACAGAATGTTACGAAAATGAGTGCAAATTAATTTAAATGTTTTTAGCAACGCATGATGTATAAAGGTCCAGCATTCATGAAATTTGATGCATAGCACCATACAGAGTTCCGTAGAAGGAAACATTGAATGGAGCATGAAATTCCAGTTTTTAAATTAAAACTGATTTCCTTCAATAGTCATGTCTGACGGTTAAAAACCATTAACAGCAATATTTGGTCCATCAGAATCAGTATTAGCTCAAACTATCCACTCTCAAATAAGTTTAACTTTGTTGAGCCCCTAGCACAATGTACCCTGTACGGCTATGTTCTGTGTCCTTTATGTGCAGCTTTCTGTGCAAAAAGACCAGATAAGCACTCTGCCATATGAAGCAGACACTTCATAATTTAGCAACGCTGTAGTCTTCCACCGTTCCTATAACTATCAATCCATTGCATTTTCATGCAAGCAGCGGACAAAAATTCGCTTTGTTTAGCTCGCATTATCTACACCATATTGTACTCATTGCTAACATGATGTAATCGACACATCTCGCAGCTTCGACGTCTATCAAGTTTCAAGATTTGGTGTCAAGATGCCAGCGGAACCTCGGCAGGTATCTCGCCGATCCAGACACGGACACCAATGCCGTCGTCATTTAGCATTAAGTACAATCTATCGTTGCACAGGAGAGTACAATGCTGGTTATATGGTGAGAACAACAGGGTGAATAGGGTAAAACATGTTGCATGGCGAGTATAATATATCGAGAGGTACTGCCGTCAAATGCCTAAATGAAATGACGCACCTTATCAGGCCAAACACAAACACTCTGCCATGATGTCCCCGAGCTGAGCTTGGCAAAAAAGCAGGCTGTCTTAGACCTAACGCTTTATCCGTAGTATGGCTGCCAAGCTGCTCATCGCTCTTTGCAAGCGTAGTGTCTTTTATTTCTGCAACTGACACTCGCCTCGAACTGAAGTAGCGTTGCCGCTCGGCGCATTAGCGTTACCGCTCGGCGCATGTCGTGAGCACATGGCCCTATTGCAAGATGATTTTATAAGGAAATGTGTGCCTATTCTAATTGTAAAAGTTCAAAGAAACGATTTATCAGCACTTCCTGAAGCGGCTAAAATGGTTCATTTGTGTCCGAAATATTAACATGACATTCGTTGTCCTTATCTAACGCAGGTGAGGTTGTAGGCCGGCAGTCTTGAGATGCAGACGTTGCTAGGAAACGTACGGTACCCTGATAGTGCTGGCACCCGTCCAAATGCACGAATATGAACCTGAGACGACAGCGTTTGACTGGTGTTGGTTATTTGCGTGGGCTGTTCGTGACCAGTGCATGGCAGCAGCTACTCGTAGCAGCCGTACCCTGGCACGTCTTCGCGCAGCCAATGCAATAAGAGCGCTTCTATTATTCATCAATATCTTCCATAGCGAGGTATCGACGCGGTGGGTGTCGAAACTACTCTAACGAAATCTTGTGTATGGTGTTCCGACCTCCAACCCGACGATTTCAAACCATATTAGCGTCGAACGTGGCCGTCAACAAACGGCAACACAATACGGGAGTGGTGCGCCAGTCGGCGACGCGGCTCAACACAGCCACCTGATAACAGTCGGTATTTTGATCTACCTTAAAAACCCCAACGACCATTGCCCACACCGATAATTTGATCCCCCAGAAAGAGGATAGCGGCCGGGAATGAGTCTGTGACGTCACCGGCCGCGTGGCGTCCCGCGCGGTCCCTGACGAGAGCTGGCGCCGGCGTGGGCCGCCCGGAACGAAAACAAACAGCTCCGCGCGTCGGAGCGGTGGCCGGCTCTCGCTGCTGTCCGGGCGGACAGTGCCAACATCTGCGCCGTCACGGGCGTGAGCACAGCTCTCTGGCGGGCCAGACGCGTGCCCCCGGCTCACAGCGTCACGGCCGTCACGTCACTCGATGTTACGGAGCGCGATCGAGGTCCAGCCACCCACAGCGGCAAACAGCCACGGAGGACGCGCACGTCACGGTCACCGTAACGGAAGTGGCCGCGACACTTCAGAGGTACAGCCCGCGGTCAAGCTCGACGTGAAATCGACATTCTAGCGGAGGCTGAGTTCTTCCACAACCACCGTGCGATAGAAGGTGTCCTGAGTAGCTACGAAAGATGGCAAGAGCGGCTTTCACCGCCTCTTGTAGCATAGGGTGGAGGAAAGAGGGTGGGCGCGGCGACACGGCCGATTTCGCACCCGATGCGCCATTGCGAAAATTCAGTAACGGCAGCCCGCATATGATATGGGGCTGCCGTTATGGGTGATATAGGAACATAACAGTCAGGCACAATGCTGATATCGGTACATCCTAAGATGTCGAATTGCATTACTTTGCACGGTTTTCAACGCCCGCCTAGACGCGAACTCGAGTTAGAATGATTCTTACATCACCACTGATGCCTTTTAGCCATTATAGTCCCGAATGTGGCGGCTTCGTGGGCTCATTCCATGTTCACTTTAAACTGAGCCCAATCAGTCTTCGGCTTATTATGAGAGGGCTAATTTCATGTTCTGCTTTATTCACCATGAACATCGTGATTTAGCCCGATGAAATCTTGGTCTAGAAGAAAGTTCACACCGTCCACAGGCAGCGGTCGTTGCTTCTGTTTGAAATACAACTTTAAATCCTACGAAATGCGGGAGATGAATATCTACTGCGCATGGAGCGCGGATTGCGTTATGAACAGTCAACTCTCATGTCAACCACACAGACATCTCAGAAAAACGTTATAGGCCAACAGATGGAAAGATACTGAAATTTGCAGTTCAGGGGTAACAAACGTTCAAAACACAGCTAATCAAAATTGCGTAGGAATGCACCGAACAGTTCGTGACATACTTTCGAAAACCAAGGGGGTCCGCACCCGCCCCAGTCATTGTCAAATGAATGTTCAAGTTGGCACAAAATGACATATGGGAATTGCGGTTGGCAGCTTGTTATATCGATGCTGAGCTTTTTCACAGTTTGGAAGATCTGGCCACCAAACCTTTCCGTGCAGCACCCAAAAGCGTGCCAAAACATCCTAAGAAATCCCAAAAACAAATTGAATGAGGTTGAATTCGTTTCCCGCAGTGAACAAATTGCATGCATTTAATGATACGTTGCACATATATGAAGAATTCTACGAAATTTGAGCGGTAAAATTTCGAATCAGAAGCCATCTAATATCACGCTTAACACAAAGTGTTAACAACGTATCACACTTCACTTTACGTAAGATGTTAAGTGCGTATTCGAGGAACGTTATTCTCATGGATAAGGCAGTAGTAATAGCATTATTCCTCGGAGAAAACCGCGACAATGGAGATAACGTTGTGCTGCTATTTCGACAACATGCCTTTATTGAAGCAATAGCAGAAGTGACTTGTGAGTGACGAAACAATAGACTTATGCTACTGTTTCGATGAAGGCATGTTGCCGAAATATCAACGCATCTATATCTCCATTCTCCTGTTTTTTTTTATCCGAGGAATAAGGCTATTTATGCTGGTTTATCTGCAAACTGGTAACTGTTTTACATAGCTATTATATTGAATTTGTTTTTATAGCTATTATATAGCTAGCATATTTATATAAATATTTACATGTTTTAACTTTGTTTTATATAGCAACCACGGGTGAAAAAGTATATCGAGGGTGCCGGTACCCTTGTCAATTTCCCTCAGAGAATGCAGAATGCCCGGATTCCCCCACTAAAACGAGCTCCTCCCACCAACCTTGCTAAATCATCGCGTACTATCGTCCTACTCGTAAAAGGAACATACTGGGTGATGGTTCAGTAAAAGGAATAAATAGGTGATGCTTTTACGGATTGTTTCGCCCTGAGCGCAGGAAACATGCCTTGAAGCAGTGTGCACTTTGGGACCAGCATGCCGACTGGGGTCGTTCCATATTTCAAATAAGGGCGGTGGTGATTGCTAGTTATTATGTTAAAATACACTAAGCCGCCAAGAAAAGTAATCTTCGCCGGAATTGGATTTCCAGGCTAGCAATGTCTCTTTCATCCGCACCTGCTGTGCTGTTACTGTAGCATAGTTTGCACGCGCTCTTTCGGCTGAAAGTACCAGCTGCGAACTGTTGTGTGCAAAATAGCGTTCATATCATGCTGCCATCACACGTCTGCTTCTCTGTGGAAACTTCCTGGTTATCTGTCACGAGGCCGTTGAAGGGATCTAATCCCTCGAATATTCAACTGGTAGGACCCACGGCGCCGTTTCAAGAACTAGATAGAATATTTTCACGTGGCTGTCAACTATGAATGTATTGGGTAACAACTGTCCTTCAATTTACTAGGCAGTGCGGGTTAGAAAAAGACATCAAGTAATGGACGGCATATGTCATGGAAATGCTGCGTCTTTGCATGGTCCTCTTTGCAATATGCCAAAGGGTGAAAAACCGAAAACTACACATGTCCTCTGGGGGAAATGAGAAATTGCAGAAATTATGCGGCCTGTTGGGATGGCTGGATCCGTCAGCTTCCCGAACGGCATCGCCACGCCTCAGCTTTAGTGGCGCGTGGATTTTTTCCCGCAACAGTTAATTGCATCGCATGCATCGCATATATTGCTAATTTCGAGAGTTTGCCTTCATGACTGAACGTAATGACGAGATCAAATCACGCATCCTGCACACTAGATGGCTGGAATGGTCGTCTGATCGCTATGAGACACTGGATCCGTTCGTAATTGGCTTTAGAAAGGTCGTGGGGCAGGTCACAAGCATTTCTTGGATGGGAGTGCGCGCCAGCATCAGAGATGGCCTGCAGCGTTGAAGCAACGGACGAAAGGCGCACGAAGACTGCTAAACACATAACAACCGCCACGGTAGCGCGATCCGTCTTAATCGCATTTGCATCCACATTTTGGGCTCGGGCGGGTAGCTCAATAGCCAAGCGATCGCAGGCTATCTTCGGCCGTCCCCACCTACCAGGCAGGCTCTCTCTGGGCCCTCCCCACCTAACAGGACAGACCACTTAACGTGACAGGGCGCCGCCCCGCTTCCGGAGTGCTTGTTACGTCCGCTCATCGACCGGTCAGCTGGCCGTGGCTGGTCGAGGCCGGAACAAAGCCGGCTTTGTGTGCCGTCGAGTCGGTCATCCAGCGGCGGTGTGTCCTTTCAGGGAGGGAAATGACGCAGGCCCCCGGCAGCCATGACCCGACATTCATATCGCCACGTCAGTGACGACGCCTGGCTTTGGAACCCCCGGATTCACAGCCACACTGAACTCATTTCACATTGTTTATGGAACGGGCTCGGAGACTGCCATTGCCGGCGTCGTGAGAGTGAGAGGCCGCAGCAGCCTGCTGATGCTGAGCGTCAGGCGGGCATGATCCCGGCCGTCAGCTGTGACGCCACAACCAGCACGAGCTGGTCCCTCGGCTACACTTACATGGGAGAGAAGGGCGCCAGCGCATATTCGCACCGTAAACCATACGGCTATAAACCATATGGCTAAAAACTAAGCGCCATCCGTCCTTAGCTCGATGCCTGACGTGTCATCCTCAAAATAGTGGGCGGTAAGGACAGGCATATGATGAGGGCCACCTCAACCATGCGTTGGAAATAACTGGACGATAATCACAGCGAGCGGGATGCTGGCTGCCACTCTTCATGGCGAGTGGGATGCTGGCTGCCACTGTTCACGGCGAGCAGGGTGCTAGCTGCCACTGTTCATGGCAGGTGGGGTGCTGGCTGCCACTGTTCATGGCGATCGGGATGCTGGCTGCCACTGTTCATGGCGAGTGAAATGCTCGCTGCCACTGTTCACGGCGAGCGGGTTGCGCGCTGCCACTGTTCTCATGGGGCATGATTCGCATGTTACGTCGTAACAAACCTGACCTAAAAAGCCTCACAAACTGCTGAGTTACAGGCCGTTCTGTGTTAAGTTTGATCGAGAGTTCCGATTCCGGCAGACGCCGAGCTGGTCCTCGCGCGCTGAACTCCGACTTGGCGCGGCTTGGAGTGGCGCAGGGGGACGGCGTATGTTCCCCCGGCGGCCGCCGAGCTGGTCCTCGCGCGCTGAACTCCGACTTGGCGTGGCTTGGAGTGGCGCAGGGGGACGGCGTATGTTCCGCTTCCCGGCGGCCGCCGAACTGGTCCTCTCGCTCTGAACTCCGTCTTTAGAATGGCGTAGGGGGACGGCCTATGTTCAGATTTATGAAAAATGCCACGCCTTTTGCTTGCTGAAATGCTTCTTTTCTCAATAAATGTCTCACTTAGACATTTGAAAGACCTGTTAACAATTGTTACCGTGTTATTGTTTTTTTCCGTCCAACCCATGCTGGGTGGGAAATTTAAAATCCAGTCCAACCTAAGATATGTTTTGATACGAATACCTGGCCTAATCCAACCCGATCTGTGTATACGTTCGCAACCAACTCGTGCATTCGACCCGTGCTGATCTGCTTGACAGTGATGTTGCCCCCGGAAGGCCCGCGTCCATCCACCGGGCGTCAACTCGCTAATGGGTGAGCCCACATCGCATGATAAGTGGCATGAGCACAGCTGTGAAATCTCGCCATGTGGTTTGTACACTCCATACAGCTGGTGGTGGCGAGGGTCGCTGACACTGGTGGTTCATGCTGTCCACGACGTATGCTGTCGTGCAGGGGTCAGGCCGCAGCTGGCTTCACTGGTTGCTAGCTTGGCGGACAACCGGTGTTGTCTGGGCCGATTTCAGGGCATCGCAGGCAAACTATCGTGACCATGATGTCTATAAAGAAAACGGTGTGATGCTATGGAGATGGTAGCAAACAAATCGGCGCCGGGTCTTATCCCAGCTTAGCCAGACACCTTCGAACGTGCCCAGACATGGTGCATCTCTCCGATATTCTCGCATGACATGCAATAGATGGCGCTGACACGTGGCATGACAGACGGCAGGCATGCAGCCGCGCATGGCGGCTTTTGCGCACAGGGGCATCTGGCAAGTGCTGAATTGTTCCATTATTATATATCGGGTGTTTCAGGAAGCTCTCTAAATGACCTTCAGTTCTGAACCTTGAAATAAACAATGTGAGAGCATCACCCAGTTAGTCCAAATACCTAGTTTGTTTAATCTGTAAACGGAATAATGTCACGGACTTTTGGTTCAACATCTTGTATCTTTCCGCAGGACAAAATGTGACGTTTTCATGCATGCATGTTATCGGAAATCATGCATAATTAATACAACTGTGATTGCACAAGATACATATCAAAACATGTTGCCTATATTATATCATATAAGAACTTAACAGCGACCTAACATAGAACATTTAGAACATTTTTTCTTCAAGAGACAGATGTGAATTAGTAATTGAACCCCACGCGGTTTACGTAAATTGCCAAAGTCGGCTGCGGTTACCGTCCTCTGTTGCTGTTGCTCGCTAGTGTTGCCCAGCCCAGCTGGGCGTCGACTGCCGTTCGGCACGGCGCGGTCTTGTGCTCGGCCGTCGCGGCCTATCCGGACGGGCATCAGTCGCTGTCCCGCCCACCCTGCAGCCTGACGAGCGCTCAGCGTCGGCCCCATGGCGGGCCGGATCTCAGACAAGCGCTAACCCACCGTGCCAGCAATCTGTCAGGGGCACCGGCTCCGGCCACGGGCCCGTACCGGACAGGACCGGCTCCGGCCACGGGCCGGCACCGGACAGGACCGGCTCCGGCCACGGGCCCGTACCGGACAGGACCGGCTCCGGCCACGGGCCCGTACCGGACAGGACCGTCTCCGGCCACGGGCCCGTACCGGACAGGATCGGCTCCGGCCACGGGCCCGTACCGGACGGGATCGGCTCCGGCCACGGGCCCGTACCGGACAGGACCGGCTCCGGCCACGGGCCCGTACCGGACAGGACCGGCTCCGGCCACGGGCCCGTACCGGACAGGACCGGCTCCGGCCACGGGCCGGCACCGGACAGGACCGGCTCCGGTCACGGGCCCGTACCGGACAGGACCGGCTCCGGCCACGGGCCCGTACCAGACGGGATCGGCTCCGGCCACGGGCCCGTACCAGACGGGATCGGCTCCGGCCACGGGCCCGTACCGGACGGGATCAGCTCCGGTAACGGGCCCGTACCGGACAGGACCGGCTCCGGCCACGGGCCGGCACCGGACAGGACCGGCTCCGGCCACGGGCCCGTACCGGACAGGACCGGCTCCGGCCACGGGCCCGTACCGGACGGGACCGGCTCCGGCCACGGGCCCGTACCGGACAGGACCGGCTCCGCCAACGGGCCCGTACCGGACAGGACCGGCTCCGGCCACGGGCCCGTACCGGAGGACCGGCCTCCGGCCGCGGGCCCGTACCGGACGGGATCGGCTCCGGCCACGGGCCCGTACCGGACAGGACCCGGCTCCGGCCACGGGCCGGCACCGAACGGGATCGGCTCCGGCCACGAGCCGGCACCGGACAGGACCTGCTCCGGCCACGAGGCGACGCCGGGCAGAACCTGCTCCGACCCCGAGCCGACGCCGGGCAGAACCTGCTCCAACCCCGAGCCGATGCCGGGCAGAACCTGCTCCGACCCCGAGCCGATGCCGGGCAGAACCCGCTCCGACCCCGAGCCGATGCCGGGCAGAACCTGCTCCGACCCCGAGCCGACACTAGACACACCGACAACGAAGAACAACTCAAAACGGCAGGGGACGGTGGATGCGAAAGCTGGAAAGAGGTAAGGGGTGGGGAAGGGGACGCCCGCTCTCAGTCTCTGGAAATTTAACGTAAACCTTATGATACTCAACGGAAAAAAACACTGGCCGAATCTCTGATTGAGAATTCCGATCAGATTCTCGCCGAAATTCAGATACCGCGCCGTCATTGCACGATAGCCTGTGTCCCCCCCCCCCCCACACACACCTCCTACTGCCCGCTCGCCGAATCTCAGATTCGCCGTCATCCGCCGTCATTACGCGATAGCCAACTCCGACTTTGATTTGTCATGCTTCTTGACCCACAACGTTGTCACGGGCCCCGATTTTATCTCTCGCTGCGACTGCAGGACTCTGAATTTCACCCCTTCACACTTCGTGCAACGTTGCAAATGACCTCGCATCGTCACGCCTCCCTCCACTGCGGGTACGGCACATGGCCGTGGCATGATCACGGTCCAATAGTACAGGTCGTGGTCCAACAAGGCACGGTCAAGACTCGAGCTCATAGCGATTCACTGGTCATCTATTTGAGTTAGGAATCAGGTCATTTAGAGAATGAGGCAATCAGCCTGAGCCGACAAGCAAGTACATGGGCCGAGTTAGCGGCCTGCGGTGAGCGGCGCTCAGCCTCACCCCGCCGTGGGCAGCTCTGCCCGACACTGCACCAGGCCACAGATGTGGAGCGGACGAAACCGAAGCCACAGAGCCGGCGCTCATTGCGGCTGGCTTTATCTGACCGCCGGCGTTGTCGCCTCAGGAGGGCGGCGAACGTGCGCCGCCGTCGATGCGCCTCGCGCGAGCGCCGCGAGGAGGGGATACGGGCCGGTGCGTCCTGCAGACCAGACCGACCCCCCCCCCCCCTCCCCGGGGCAGGCTGTGGGTCAGGCTCGAGCGCGGCCCGATGCTGAGCCTATGGTCCCGATGCCAGCTCTCTGTGGCGCTGTAAACTGGCATTCATGGAGTTTACATATATCTAGGGGATTGTCTTAGAGGAAGCCAATGCGGGGTGGCGGTGGTGTAGTGGTTAACACGTCTGCGTTAATCACTGCGCGTCTGGGAAACCAGCAGCACAGGGTTCGATTTCCCGCGGTGCCTGCCCTTCCTGCCAGAGTGAGAATGAGAGGCAAGCGATGCCATATAACCTCAGCAGCTGGGCGCGTCGTAAAGCCCCGATGACACACACAGAGAGCAAGCCAATTCGCTGTTTAGGCCCAGTGGGCGTCACATCACCGGTGACCGACACCAGGTCTGTCATCGATCATCTGGGGTTGAAAAATATGGCTATATCAAGAAGATTGTTCGCAACAAGAAGCTCGCTGCATGCTAGGCTGGTTAAATCAAGGACACTCGAGCACGACATCCCGAAACGGCTTAGTCACATCCTTTCGCTGAGGGACTGAGGGAAGCTGATGAGGGATGGGGGGCACACCATAAGGACTCCGATCCACCGGTGCTAGATGACCATGATGCAACCACTGCGCCCAAAATACAAAATAATTCAGCAAGAGATGCAGGCCATATTCTGGCCCTCTCTCAGCACACCAACCATTCTTGAACCGCTACAAATGCTCGTAGGGATTGCTGATTCGTAAAACAAGAGATGAGCTCTTGCCAGTGGCAAATAAGCCGGAGGCCACCACTTTATTGACCAACTCCGTCTTATTGCCCGGCTCGACCAGCGTGCAAACAAGGAGAGCCAACATGAGTCTGGAACAAACAGACGTGCAGCTTTATTGCACGTGCCGGAACGAGATAAAAAACAAGGCCGTTTGTAGCTGTGTAGCGACGCTGGATATGCTATTGCCGGGACGTTTATCGACCACCCAAGTGCTACGGGAGACACAAACCGGAGACCGGTGACAGGTGGTGAGAGGTGGTTGCTGCCGTGCTACACCTGCTGGTGTTCCACGGTGTCCTCCAGGGGTCCTCGGCCGGCCTCATCTTCTTCGACATCTTCACAAGCGGCCGAAGGTCCTAACTCCTCTCGGACGTCTAGCATCCCATGCTGATGACACCTAAGTGCTAGAAAACGCTCGTCCTGGCAACCAACGATCTTGCAGACCAAAAAGGGGAGACGCTTCTCAATGCCTTATCCTATTTCACATCCAACGCTTTGTAAGCAAACCCATCCACGACCAGCCTGCTCTTGTCGACGCGGCCCAAAACCTCAAGACAGGCATAGCCTTCCATCATAGATCTGATCTAACGACGACGAAGTTAAGGCGATCAGCTGACGGATGAGCGCCCGGTCTCGCTGCTGCCGTGACCTTCGATGGCCGGTCTCGCTAAAACCGTGAGCTTCGACCGCCGGTCTCGCTAAAGCCGTGACCTTCGACCGCAGGTCTCGCTAAAGCCGTGACGTTCGAGGCCGGTCTCGCTAAAGCCGTGGCCCTTGACGGCCGGTCTCGCTAAAGCCGTGACCTTCGACGGCCGGTATCGCTAAAGCCGTGACCTTCGATGCGACCTGGGGGACGACGGTTGATCAGAAGTCACAAACGGCTTAAGCAGGGTTGCCTTGATTGCATTCCCTCGGTAAACGACTGTTTGATGACTTGTTTGGTGACGTGCGTTGAGGGTCAGCGGCGGATCTCGCCGGATGCAGTGGAAACTGGGTCCAAATGAGCTCAGATCGCGCCGGAAGTAAATAACTGCAGAACAAGAATACTCCTTTCGCGATCTTGGGGTGAAAGGGTAGCAAGGGACGATAAACACCGTTTGATTTGTGCGAGCAATGGGACCCGTAGCATCGCAATGAGGATGAAGCTAGGCTGTCAAGTCTTAGTCTAGCTGGTCAAGTCTGCCCTCATCAACGGCGCCACTGACGAGGGCAGACTTGAAACCTGAACTGCAGATGATTACCTCAGCCCGGAAGAGGTTAGTCTACTGCCGAGTAAAACACGGCACGCGTGCGGCACTGCCCCAATAATATATAATGGCATGGCTGAAGCGTGCAGCGAGGTCATCGGTCAGTATATTCGAATCGATCCATCGCGACCCTAATGTTGTATTCTCGGCTTCTGACAACTTGCAGACATTTCCATTAACTGCGGTAAATTTATGGTGTCGCAAGTCGGCGGACTGGGCTAAACATTTACATTGTTAATGTTAACAAACGCTACCAATATGTCCCGGCACCAAACAAATGAATGGGCAGGAGGGGGAGGGGGTTACGTTTTGTCCCATGATTGCAAATGATGCCAAGCTCCATTCGCCATTTGCGCGGAGCATTTGCCAGCACCTTATTATAAAAACCGAACCTCTTTTCAGGCGTCTTTTTCAAACTGTGGAGCATTGAATCCGGTTGTTAGAATCTACTTTAGGTGGCATGTGAGACTGGCTTTAGCTCTGGTTTTGGCTCTGATTTTGAACCAGCGTCATCCACTCAGGCTGATCTTCATCCACTCTGGCATAAGGTCGACAACCATCGCGTCATCGCGTGTCCTGCGCCTGTCGAATTTAGCAGGAGGGGGGTGCGACAGCTAGTTCGAAACAGCGGTGAGAGACGCAGTTCGACCCAATGTAGCTGACTGAAACCCTGATGGCGGCAGACACCGACACTCCTGTGGTGACGTCAGGCCCGGACCGTCTGTCATCCGACATCTGGGGCCCTCTGCCCCCGCC
>NW_023597034.1:14497204-14549736 GCF_011947565.3 Pollicipes pollicipes | reverse complement strand
TTGAACGTCAGCTGTTTTGTAGCCCCGGACGTGAAAAACAACAGCACCAAGCCGAATCCCAAGGAATAGCAGCCAATTTAAGCGTGAGCTTATTAAGGAGAGCGTACGGATGGCAATTTCCCTACTGGAGGGTGTTGATATTTCTACGATTCGGTGAATCGTTCTCGCCGACTCTGATCAAGGGAGGGGTGGGGTGTTCCCGGTACTGAAACTCTCTCCGCCCGACTCTGTTGAAGGGAAGAGGGATCTGCTGTTTTTGGCAGGAGAGTCCCTGTCCTCTGACCCTGGTGCAGGGAGACCTGGACGAGCTCTCGGTAGCAAAGATTGTTCTCTTGTCTCTGGAGCAGCGCAGAGGTGAAGCACTTTTTGTTGCGCAGAGCCGCCTCCCTCCACCCGCGGAACCGGACAGAGGGGTGGGCGCTCCCGGTACTGTGACGACCGGGCACCGGGCGCCGGGCACATCCGGCCACAGCTGGCACCACGAGCGCGTCGGCAATGTTGCACCGGTTCACGAGGCCCCTAAATAAACGGAGCCGCGGTCGGCGCAGTCGGGTGTCGACGATCGGTCGGGTCGGCCATAAACAGGGCCGGCTGGGCCAGCGCAGCGGATGGACCGGAGCCCGGCTGACTGATGAACTTCAGCTGACCGGGGAGAGGAGAAGAGCGTACGGACCGGAGCCCGGCTGACTGACGCCCTTCAGCGGACCGGGGAGAGGAGCGGAGCGAACGGACCGGAGCCCGGCTGACTGACGCCCTTTAGCGGACCGGGGAGAGGAGCGAAGCGAACGGACCGAAGCCTGGCTGACTGACGCCCTTCAGCGGACCGGGGAGGGGAGAGGAGTGAACGGACAGAAGCCCGGCTGGCTGACGCCCCCCCCCCCCCCCCCTCCCCCGGTGGACCGGGACGGGAGAGGAACGGATGACAAGCGGGAAGGGAGAACTGATGCAGGGCAGACAGAGGATGGGGGGGAGCGGTGGGGGAGGACGGAAATAAAAGAGGACAGACAGCAGCGGGAGGATGGAGTGAGGCCGAGTGAAAGGGGTTAGCAGACATGTCAAGCTTGTATGTAAGTTTCTCGAATGCATGACAATTCTCGGTAATTGTTCTGGACAATGTTGTTGATTTACATAACGATTGGAGCGTTGGCTCGCTTGACTGTCGTTACGGTTACCATCATTAAGTCGTCACGCTTTTTAATTGGCACTTAACAAGAGTGCGTCCTTCCCCGTCAGAGCTTTACTATCATATTAGCACAGGTCAAGGATAACGCTCATTAACAAGGTCTTGTCAGGCCAGTGCCAAGTCGTATCAAAGTCAGATCAGGATCACTGGGCATGAATTGTTCACGCCTTGAGTCACAGGCCTGTGGTGACTTATCATGATCTGGTTATCAGCCATGGTTGGGGAAAATGTGGGTTATTTTGCAAACATGACTGCGATTGGATGGCACAAGCCATTCTGGTTCGCCCATTGTGGAGCGGACCAAATACGTCCTCCGGCCCGTTTGATCTGTTATTACAGCTTGTGACCTGTTGTGAGCTCATGGAATTAAGGATTAGCACCCGGCTGGAACATCAGTCAAGTTGATTGTCCATGGCATTGCGTCAAAGCAATGCAAACAAGAAAGGGAAATACATGCAATTATGGCCCTGTATAACCCACAAAACATTGTAATGTCTAGGCATGGCCTTAGGTATGCCTGATGTGATGAAGCCTGTACTAATGGCATGTTGCAGTGGCGTTGAACCGGCATTGAAATAATGCTTTTTTGACACATTGTGTCGTACTGATTACTTAAGAGGCCGTGAATGTGTGGCGTAAACTTATGTAAGATGAGCTGAAGGCCATTCCAAGGACAATGATAGAGCAAGCAGATCCTTAGGCCCCCCAAGGTGTAACCTTGTTGTAATTCACACAGAATAAGTCGAGCTGGAATTAACTTTTCCACTTAAGCTGAACATGTCCATGTATGATTTTCGCTTTAGACAAAAGGACATGGTATGAAGAGACGGCTTTACCGAAGGCACTTGGTACGGCCAGTGATTTAGGTTTTAGCTGCTGACTTGGCAAGATGCCAGGTATTGATAGATTATATCAAAATAAGCTGGGTTAGTTTCAACTTGGATCAGAGTTACCAAGAGCCACAAATGGTAGTATCTTACGATTGCATCCTATGCGATCTCCGTCCCTGACAATCCGATGCCAAAAATGCAGTCGTTCCGTATGATCCGTAAAAGTGTATGCACTTGAAGGTGGATTCAGCCACGATCTCGTGGAACTCAAACTCAGACTCGCAGCCGTGTGACGTAGAAACAAAAAGGCTTAAATCCTATCAACACTAAAAGCTCTTGAGATTGCACCTGAAATACCGCAGGTGCAAAGGCTGATCCGGGGACTTCAGCCCGCACTCAGACAACAGAAATCGAATTGGAATCGAAATAAGATTCAAGGTTTGGACTCATACCTGGGAGCATCGATAGTGTAATGGCTAAGATTCGCGTCTGGGAAACCAGAGACAGGAGGTTCGATTCCCCGCGGTGTCCGCCCTTCCTGCCAGTGTGAGAGGCGTTGGCACCATATAGCCTCAGCAGCTGAGTGCGTCGCAAAGCCCCAATACGACGTCCTTAGACCCACGCATTGCAAATGGTGGTTGCCTTTTACTAACGGGGACGCTCCCGCCAAAGTCATACAATTTAGACACCAATACCTGCTTCCTATGCTATCGAATGCTAGCTGCAATGAAATTCAAGAGCTAGCTCAGCTTCCAACTTCGGTTCAATTGGGCTCATCCTTGGCCTCTCGGACCAAACATTATGTAGTCAGCGCGCAGTTACTCCAAGTAAAAAATGAGCTAAAATATATTAAACTATAAGGAATGACATCTCACATCAATTAAAGGTGCCTTCGTGCAGCATTTTGATTTTAAGACAAATAAGGCACTAACGTTGGAAAAATGACTTCTTCATATCTGTCGAGAGAGGGAGAGAGAAAGAAAGGGAGAGAGAGAGTGAGAGAGAGAGAGAGAGAGAGAGAGAGAGAGAGAGAGAGAGAGAGAGAGATATATATATATATATATATATATATATATATATATATATATATATATGTATATATGTGTGTGTGTGTGTGTGTGTGCGTGTGTGTGTATGTGTGTGTGTGTGTGTGTGGTGTGTGTGTGTGTGTGTGTGTGTGTGTGTGTGTGTGTGTGTGTGTGTGTGTGTGTGTGTGGTGCGCGTGTGTGTGTGTGTGTGTGTGTGTGTGTGTGTGTGTGTGTGTGTGTGTGTGTGTGTGTGTGTGTGTGTTGTGTGTGTGTGTGGTGTGTATACGAAAATACTGTTTCTTTAACTGGCATGGATGTTCAAGTAAAATTCACTGGAACCTTCCAAACGGAAATATAATTTGTAGCATGTGTGAAGGTAGTTGTGGAAACCAAGAACTTTTTTAAAACCATGTATCTGGCTAATTACCAGGTGCGTAAGCCTGGCTGTAGCTTTGGAAGTCTTTGTACGTGTCATAGGAAATCACCACACATTATCAATCGCGTTTACTTAAAGGCCACTTCTCCAAAGTGAGCTCTGGTTTGAGGTACCCAGGCACCTTGGAGCGTGCCCAAATGAATAACTTATGGCATGTCGCAGCGATTGAAATAATATACGACAATGCGACATGCAAAGAAATGCCTTACTGAAATCGAAGCAATGGTCTCTTGATATCAAATACATGTACTTCAGAAGGCTGAATTGTTGCGACGCAAGCCGCATTTGTGATGGCATGGACGGTTGGCTATAAAAGGCAAGGGAGCCGTTACAGTTGGGATTCCCGGGCACTTATAAGGCAGCACCGACAACAAAGCAATCGAAGGGCTTCTTAGTCTTGATAAAAGACATCTGTCACCCTTCACATCAATTATTTCATCAGCCGGCGTGCGGCTGACGAATCGGTTGAAACCCTTCAGGGTCAGCAGTTTGTACGAAACGGTCGAAAGCATGCCTACACCTTCAATGCTACCTTCGCGACCAAGGCAGCGGATCATGCCAGCACAACCGCGCAGGCCTCCTGAACAGGGCGACTGTCCACAGAGCACCGGAGTACGGCGGCGCAGCCTACATCCAGTTCGCTGTGGGAAGCCGGGCCGTCCGTCCGCGCACACATGACGCCGTAAGGACCGCACTCCAGTTCAAATACGCGGCTGGCTGTGCTAAGCAGCGTGTGAGGAGGGCGTCTGAGCAGTGGACAGGACTTCTCGAAAGGCAGATGGTGTTGGGCACCACTCGAGACACGGCACCACCGAATACAGGCCAAGGGACTGACAACAGCGCCCACAGCTCATTGCCGACGAGCACAGCTCAGTGCCGACTCAGCACCGACGAGCATACCTCAGCGCCGACGAGCACAGCTCAGCGCCGACGACAACACCCCAGCGCCGACGAGCACAGCTCAGTGCCGACTCAGCGCCGACGACCTCAGCTCAGCGTCGACGAGCACAGCTCAGCGTCGACGAGAACACCCCAGCGCCGATGAGCACAGCTCAGCGCCGACGAGAACACCCCAGCGCCGACGAGCACAGCTCAGTGCCGACTCAGCGCCGACGACCACAGCTCAGCGCCGACGAGCACAGCTCAGCGTCGACGAGAACACCCCAGAGCCGATGAGCACAGCTCAGCACCGACGAGAACACCCCAGCGCCGACGAGCACAGCTCAATGCCGACTCAGCGCCGACGACCACAGCTCAGCGCCAACAAGCACACCTCAGCGCCGACGAGCCCAGCTCAGCGCCGACGAGCACAGCTTGACGAGGGTTTAATGAGCTTATCAGGGTCTGCAGGTGGCGCCGGAGCCACGCACTAACGAGACGTCATCGCTGCCGGCGCTCACTCAGCGTCGGCCGCCGACCAGACTGCCGACCCGGACCCGGCACGGCCAGCCGGCTGCTGTCGGCCGTCCGTGCTGCCGCCATCCGTCGATGGCAGACGGCACCGACGGGCGGCACTCAGCCCGGTTCTGCAGCACTCCTCGTAGTTCGAGGCTCGCACATCTTTGACGAACGATTGCCCACGCGGGTGTCTTCGCCCGGTGCTTGCTGCACTTGTGCCGTCCCCGTCATCCGAAATGTCAGGTCAGCGCCGGAGCGGTCCGGCCCGGCGATGGCTATGCAGTCATGCAGGCCAAACGGCCGCCGACTATCGAGCAGCGGCCGCCTCGAGCCCGAATAATGGCTTTGTTTTGAAGAAGGACAGGCGATCGGTGCAACTCTGATCGATACTCAGGTTGTTGGAAGCCATGCGAGGGACTGAAGCTACCAGGCGGTGGACGCTACCTCTCCTAGAAGCATGTGAAGTGACCCAGGTGCCTACAGTGACACTCAAGCTAGCTTAACAAAAATCGCTCACGGTAGATCTGTATCGAATCGTTGTGCCAAGTATCAGGCAAATCTTAACGTCTCATATGACGCGCATCGTTTTCTAATTTATCTACATTGATGGTATTTTCAAGTTACACCTTATCATCATTCACATTAGAGGGCGCTTACTCGTATGCCTTCAGAATTGATCATTGCTCAGGCTTTAACAGCAGTTCAATAACTCGCTAGTAACGCCCAGCAGCTGGCAATCACTTCCAGCGCAGCAAAGCTTCCGGTGGTCCAAGTACATCAGCTAAAGTACATGGGCCAAGAAGTACTAAACAAAGCTACAAGTACATCCAGTACATGAGCTACATTGCATTTTAGGTTGGAACCACCTAATAACTAATGTAGCTAGTGTTGTGCCATATTGACGGAAATAATTTATCTTGTTGTTTACAATGTTGAACCGGGACTGTTTCATCACAAGCCCAGGAGCATGTGCCGTAACCTCTTTCAAAATTTTTGACTGCCCTTTTCGAAATATATGATATGTATTCATATGCACTTGCCTAAATGCTGATAATTACGAGTTTCTTATGGATACAGGTAAAGAAGACCGAGAACAAGCAATGTTATTTTACGGTATTCAAGAAAATGTTTTAGGCATACCCACCCCGATTGTGGAATGATGCATACACCACCACAATTAGGTGTTTTCAACTATAACCAAATTATGAGGTACAGAACTTTAGCTCTTGAACTACAGTGCACTTACGTATGCGGCTTATTGAAGACCGGAGTATTTATGCTGGCTACACCATCGGGGATTTCAACACCCACAGCCCATAAACTGGCCGCAAGCTGCCGCTGCCTGAATGTGACTCGTTAAATGTGGCGTCATACGCAGCATGATGCAACGACACGGCATCTCTTTTTCCGTAAAATTATGACACGCCCAAGTGGTTTTACTACCAAAATTTTGTCGCTTACTAAAAAAAGTATGGCATGTCAAACGTATGCAATCCGGTATGTCTTTTCCCGTAGTCCTTAAAGATGGTATTCCTTCGGTACTTGTGAGCAGCAGCATTTTCGCTAATGCGTTAGGTGGGGGGTCTGACAGGCACACCACGGCACGGGTGGTCCCTAATCACGCTGAAGGCACAAACCAAAAGCCATTGGATGGCCAGATGTCTAGGAAATTCAACTGTGCTCGATTACATGTCTTAAGATAAACCAGCGACCGTCCAGCTCAGGTTGCCGTTATTGCTTAAGGTCAAGAATCACACAAATTGCTGTTTTTAGGAGTGAAGAACAACACCTCCCGGGCCAGCTGGTCAGAATATCTTTTTTCTGAAGCAGATGCACTGCGAAAGACAGTTCTGATAAATTTTACATCGCTATCGTTTATTACGTTTTTTTACGACCCAGAAATGGTGATATTGGCGTGTCATGCTTGTCAGGCGGGTTCAATACCGCTGTAATCCCCCGGCGTGCAGGTCTGGTCCCACCCCCGCTTCCGATGGGGACGGCCTAACCGGGCCGGCGCCGGACACCGGACGCGTCGTCTGACCCGGGGGGGGGGGGGGGGCGGCGGGCGGGGGCGGACACCGGACGCGGCACGTGGCGGCCGCGAGAAGCGAGGCCAGCATTAGCGCCGGATAACAGTCGGCATCGCTGCCAGCCAGCAACCATCAGCCGGCGCCAGCCATCATACGGCGGCGGCGAGTCAGCGACATAAGACGCCGCCAATGGATTATGCATGCGATAGTGATCTCAATCAGGGGGCGCACCACGCGCAACCAGGCCTCGTTAAGCAGTGACCGATACCAAAGCAGCTAGGCGCGGCCAAGTCGTGGGGCGCCGCCCGCCCGGCCGAGCGCGCGCGCCGCAGCTGATGGGCCGGGCGCATCCCGTGCGGGGGGCGTGGGCCAGCAGCGACCCAGCAGCCAGCACATGGTGCCTCGGGCTAACCAGACGCCAACGGTCTGGACAGACTGTGGGAGTCGAACCGCGCTGGCGCCACCCAATGTCTAAAAACGGCCGCCATATTCGTGGCGCTTATGAAGGTTTAAACACGACCGGTGCATTTTTGGCACGTCTGATGGCCTCCACCCAAAGAAATTGCTTCTCTAAACGGTCTGCATTAGCGTGCCATGCACATGTAGTTCTCTGACCGTGAATAGGTCCACATGGTTGGAATATGTGGATAGTACTACTAATTATGCAAGAGAAAGTCAGAAGATGAGTTTCAACTGATCAACTGATGGGTTATAAAGATGCGTATAAATGAGTGTTAATGTTACAATTGCTAATTATCGGAACGTTTACAGAACATAGCTGAACCGCATGATGCGCTTTGGCTTAGGTGGCTTTGCAACTTGAGTATAATCGGAAGAAAACTGCCTACAAATAACGGCCGATTAAAACGACTATTTATGGTGCATCTCGCACTTCTACCTGACTGGTCTGTTCCACTGCATCATCTTGGGGCAGCCATGACATACATATTGGTTTTCCTTTGCCCAAGAAAATGCCAGCTACGAGGTTGAATGTAATCAGGATGCGAACGCGGAATATGGTCTTTTTTAGTGGTACGCGGTCTGCACTCGTGACACAGGATATGCAGTTGTGGCATCCTGTTAGAAGTCATGGCATGTGACTTGCAACAGCGCTGCGTGGGTCTTTGAAAGGCTCGCACAACATCGATCGTGCGCACGCGGCTGGTGCTCAACAGCTACCAAGGTGCGTGCCAGCAGTTCGACCCATGCAGCTGCAATACCGATCCGGGGATGACATGCCAGCCCTTGGTACGCCGGTCCGGGGTTGACAGGGCAGCGCCGTGGCTGACATGCCAGCCCTTGGTACGCCGGTCCGGGGTTGACAGGGCATCGCCGTAGCTGACATGCCAGCCCCTAGTACGCCGGTCCAGAGCTGACAGGGCAGCGGCGTGGCTGACGTGCCAGCCCCTAGTACGCCGGTCCGGGGTTGACAGGGCAGCGCCGTGGCTGACATTCCAGCCCTTGGTACGCCGGTCCAGGGTTGACAGAGCAGCGCCGTGGCTGACGTGCCAGCCCCTAGTACGCCGGTCCGGGGTTGACAGGGCAGCGCCGTGGCTGACATGCCAGCCCTTGGTACGCCGGTCCAGGGTTGACAGAGCAGCGCCGTGGCTGACGTGCCAGCCCCTGGTACGCCGGTCCGGGGTTGACAGGGCAGCGCCGTGGCTGACATGCCAGCCCTTGGTACGCCGGTCCGGGGCTGACAGGGCACTGCCGTGGCTGACATGCCAGCCCCTGGTACCGTCACAAGTGTCAGCAGCCTGCGCTTCAGGCGTCGCTTGGCAAAGGCCTGGCTGCTTCTCCGCCACCACCAAGTCATGACCCGCAATGCTAGTGTGACTACTGAGCTGTTTGGTGTACTGGGAAATGAACGCGTCACACATCGCTTAAAGCCGTCTTTACCCACCAGAACGATTTGTAGACAGCATCTCCGCAGGCGTAAAAATTAACTAAACTTGGAGCATCCTCAGCTGGCCTGAAGAGCGAGCCCTCGATAACTGCAGACTTTTGAAGAATCGCTGTCTTCCATCCTTTAGAAGGCTCTATCTTATTGCCTGAATACAATGCAAAAGAGGTGCCAGACGCCTTTACATGCAAAGTGCAGCTGATGCGCGGCAAGCAGTGCAGTGCAGCAAGCTCTGCCCGCCCACGCTACTGGCGCTGGTGTAGCAAGCTCCTCCCGTCTACACGACTAGCGCCGTGGCCTGCTCTCAGCACATCGCGAAAACACTTGGTGATTCGTGTTTACGGTCGGCACGGTGCCGAAGGCCGGTCTGTTGTCCGCGTCACGGGACACCGCCGCCGCCGCCTCGCCGTCCGCGCGGCACGGCGTAGATTGGCAGACTGTCGGCGAAGGGTGGCCTGTCGCCGTCCTGCCGTTCGCGCGGAACGGCGTAGACTGGCAGACTCTCGGCAAAGGCCGGTCTGTTGTCTGCCTCACGGCGGGACACCTCCGTCGCCAGCCCCGCCGTCCGCGCAGAATGTCGTAGATCGGTAGACTCTCGGCGAAGGCCGGCCTGTTGTCTGCCTCACGGCGGGACACCTCCGTCGCCAGCCCCACCGTCCGCGAGGGACGACATAGACTGGCAGACTCTCGGCGAAGGCCGGCCTGTTGTCTGCCTCACGGCGGGGCACCTCCGTCGCCAGCCCCACCGTCCGCGAGGGACGACATAGACTGGCAGACTGTCGGCGAAGGCCGGTCTGTTGTCTGCCTCACGGCGGGACACCTCCGTCGCCAGCCCCGCCGTCCGCGCGGGGTGGCGTAGACTGGCAGACTGTCGGCGAAGGCCGGTCTGTCGTCTGCCTCACGGCGGGACACCTCCGTCGCCAGCCCCGCCGTCCGCGCGGGGTGGCGCAGATAGGCCGCCGTCTGACCAGCGGCTGGTCTGCGCCACCGAGCTGAGCACACCACACGGCGCTGCGGCGGCGTCGGTCGGCGAGCCGCAGTGGTCCGTGCCGTGCCGTGGAGCTCAGCACCCATCCCCGTGGCAGCACGGCCTTAGACGGCCCCAGTTTGAACTTATCATTATTCTGTCATCCGCTTCACGTTTTTGCCTAAAAATGTCCAGCCTAAGATAAGCTATCACCGCTATTCGGCAAAGTGCTTGCGTGACCCTAAATGCAGATTAATGTCGCCCGGCATGAATTCCATTACAGAGCGGCTCATTAAATGTTTATTTCAAGCAGCAGGCATGTAATCTCTGTGGACAAAGTACATTGGTTCAATACACCTTTCGCCAGAAGTAGCTCCCGGACGTTTTGACCAATCGTGATGTGTTGATGTGGTTTAAAACCAAATTACAGATGGCCTACGAACAAAAAATACACCCGCGATAAAGCCGGCGTGACGTCATCTTGGTTACACGATAACACGCCGTGAAATATGAACAAACATTGCATGACGCCTATCCTTGCACTCAGCTGCCATCTTACGTTCTCAGTTCACCCAGTGATGACAGTCGCCATCTGCTGAGCATGCCCAATACTTCAGTCCTGCTAGCATTTTACCATCCTCCATTCAGAGCCTAACGCTGGCGCGAGCATCTGAGTCTCCTCGTCTTGCAGACCAGGCTAGGCAGCGGCGTGAGAGGGGGAGGGGGCACTGAGTCTCCTCGCCTTGCAGACTAGGCTAGGCAGTGGCATGAAGGTAGGGGAGGTAAATCCTGCAAACCAATGCCCGCCGTTCACACATTTTACCTAGGACATCCTGTATTGTAAATGCTGCCCGCTTTTCTGTGAAATATGCGAACTTTACTCGAATGCCAGAATTATGAAGCAATGGCATCCTTTGGAGAGAAACATTTCAATATTCATGGCACGAAGATTGCATCTTGTTTCCCTTTGAACAACTTGATCTTTATCTATTCTTACATGTATCATCTGCGCATCTCCCGTTTACATTAACTTGTGCATCTCTCAGTGGCGTATTCACCAAGTTCTTGCAGGGTAACGAAGGCATATTTAACTGCACTCTGGCATTATCATGCATTCCACCCACACTTCTGGTCAGTTATGTGGCCTTTTGTGCATGCATTCAATGCAGCCATATTTTCAAAAAGATCTGATTCGAACCTTTTGAATCAATGGGTTTCTGGAATCCGAGTTCAAGCTAAGCGGCGCTTGCTGTTTGAGCCCTGACCCCTAACATCCGTTCGCGCAATTCCAGGTCAGCGGCAGAACTTGGTGACCAACGTTTAACGTGCCGCAACGCTCGGCAGGGGCCGTTTTGCGCTCTGACGTCACTTGACCATAAGCGCGACCTTACCCGACTTGTGACCTCACCCGACCTCATATATGCTCCGCAATGGACCAGGTTTAAAACATATTTCGGTCCAAGTCACATTCCTACGGTTTTGTTTTAATGGATGCGCGGCTGTCCCTCACACGCTGAATTCTGTGGCCCTTTGTTGTTCAGGACACTCCCGTCCGGCCGTGACGTTGAGGTGTCTTTTCCATGGAGACAAACAACTCATCAGGTTCATTTGTCGATAACCCAGCCATTTGTGGGTCTTGGATCTGCCAAAACAAACACATTGCTGCCTCGTCAAGACATATGGACTTCCGTGGGCGATGCCAACAGAATAATTTCGCCTATCGCTGCAGCAAACAGACAAAAATGTCTTCGAAAGTGTTGTGGTGCGGTGGACAGCTTTATCAACAGTGGCACCGCGAAAAAATTACATTCGCTGGGGCCAATCGTTGCTTACAAATCTGTGGCAGTACTACATCCTACATGTTCACAGAATTCTAGGTGAAATGTCTAGCAATGTTCAGTGCCGCACCTAACGCCCAGCTGGCGCAGGGAGACATCAGTGGATCACCTTTACTGCTCGGCTGGCGCTGGGAGACATCAGTGGATCACCTTTACTGCTCGGCTGGCGCTGGGAGACGCCAGTGGATCACCTTTACTGCTCAGCTGGCGCTGGGAGACATCAGTGGATCACCTCTAATATGCAGCGGCAATTCTGAGATGTTTCGGTTTAGTACTAGTCTTGGAGATAACAGTCTTACCTTCATGTAATATGGCCTCACTTATAGCAGACTGAAATATTACAGCAATAAAACTGCATGGTCAGGGCGAGGTCAGCTGAACCAGCATTGTAAAGGTAACGTCATATTTGCGTATGTTCTGTTATGGCGGGAAGGATCTCTTTGTACAATTTGAAGATATAATTCAGGTCGGAAGCCGATAAGAATATTTCCGGTACGCATTTATTTTCTCATAAAGACATAAGGACATTAGGCTCACAAAGAGTCGCTAGGGCCCATCGAGGTCGACCTGCCCAAGGTTCTGCACCCACCCTTGACACTTATCTTACCACCTGACCTGCCTGAATATAGCTATTAATGAGATTCTTAGATCGATAGAACTTGTCCCAACCATTTTTAGAAGTTGCTAGAGGGACTTCCTTTACCTTTGTTTGGCAGTCCATTCCAGTGATTCACTACTATTCGACTAAATGGCAGCCGCCTCTTCGTAGTTCTACTCCTGCCTTTTGGTAACTAAAACTGATTTCCTCTACGTCTCCGCCTAATTTCCAGTGCTTCTTGTAGATCTATCTTGTCTATCTCTTTCACAATCTTGAATACCTCTGCCATATCCCCTCTAAGTCTACGATATTTCATTGAATACAAATCCAAGGCTTCAAGCCATCCTAATATTCTGTTGTCAACCACGTTTATCATCCTGGCTTCTTTTTGCTGTGTTCTCTCCAGCCTGTCTGTATCTTTTTGTAAGCATGGGGACGAAGCCTGTACACAACACTCTGGGTGCGGTTTGATATAGGCTAAGTAAAATTTTTTGACACTATTCCTCCTCTTGGAATGTACATTCCCGTTAATAAGTCCCAGTATCCAAAGTGCCTTGCTCCTAGCAGCCCCACGTTACTTGTCAGGCTTTGAGTCCCGGGCAATTATAGCTCTTAACTTCTTTTCTTCCCCGATCTGGTCCAGCTCTCGGTTTCCCATTTCATAGCTAATGTTCTTACTGCCAGAATTACTCAAATGCATCACCTCGCACTTATCATGGTTAAGCGATATCTGCCGCAGATAACCACGGTCCACCAGTTATTTAAGACACGTTTCACCTGGTCCGCACTTTTAACACCCCTATCAATTTAATATCGCCAGAAAATTTAAGCAGCTAAATTTCTAATCCTGTCTCAATATTATTCACAAACATCATCAAGAGCAAAGGGCCCAGCACCAATCTCTGTGGAAACCTATTCCCTACTAGCTCCTTCTCTACTAGGAAACCTTTACTAGCTCCCACTGATATTTAGTACCATTGAGCACTTCTCTTCGTTTTCTGTCTTGCAGCCAAGCCCCTACTCAGTCAATAATTTTATCCTCAATTAAATACAATTTATTTGATATAAGAGACGCTAGTGGGGTACTTTATCAAACACCTTACTAAAATATAGATAAACGGCATCTAAATTATTTTCTTTATCTACATGACTAATAACATGCTCCATGAACTCCAAAATATTTGCCAAACAGGAGCTAACAGGAAGTAAGCCATGCTGACTTCTATCAGCTGATGCCGATCTGTGACTGAATGCCAGCCTTAATGAACTTATCTAAGATCTTACATCCTAGTAAGGAAAGACTGACAGATCTGTAAATGTTGGAAGTTGTTGGTCTCTTCTTGAATATCGGAACTACATTGGCATTGCGCCAGTCCCCGGGTACTTCTGAAAAACTCAATGGCGCATAAAATATTAGCATAAGTGAATAAGCTAAAACACTTGAGCATTTATTGAACACTATAACATATATCTGGTCAGATCCGGCCGCCCTATTAAACTTGATTTCCTTCAAGCTGCCCGTTACCCTAAATACCCTCGGTCGTTACCATAAATACCATATACCACAATACCATAAATATCCCTTAAATTTGGATTTGTAGTAGCTAAAAAATTTATTAACATCACCAGACCAAGTGTTTGCTTGTCTTATTTCTGATAATCTTTTGGCTACTCTGATTTCCTTCTTTAGCTTTTAGGTAGCAATCCTATAACATGCCTTGCTGCCTTCTGTGCCCAGCACTTTTTTACTATCTCATGCTGCCTTCTTCACCGCCATCAGATTGCGCACTCTTTGTGTCAGCCATTGGGACTTCTTTAAGATATTTTCTCTCATTTTCCTTGAGAGAATGAATCTCACTTGTCCTACTTCACAAATATCCTTGAACACTCCTCACATCTGATGAGCAGTGGGCCCATTTAGATATAATTTCCAATGGAAGCTAGCAAGAAAGGCTGTAAGCTCTTAAAAGTTACCCCTAGCAAAGTTCGGAACAAAAGTATGATTAGCTTTACCTGAATAACCTAGATACAATGGAAACCTTACAACATTATGGTCACTATTTCTCAGCGTCTCACCTACTGTCAACGCATCTACCAACAATTCCTCATTAATCATAACAAGATCAAAAACGTTATTTACCCTGGCGGGTTCACAAGTCAGCTGCTGAAGAAAATCTGCTTCAAAACGGGCAAAAATATTGTTGACTATTTGATAACTGACCAAAATCTAGGCTCCAGTCTGGGAGTCCCCTAGCACTTCACCTTCTCCACCCACATCTCGGCCGTTTTTTCACATATATCTGTGTCCACATGCCTACAACTATTTGGAGGCCTATAGAAGGTTTCAGCACGTAATTTACTGTCCCATGGGATAATCACATTGATCCAAAGGGGTCCTACACTATCGCTTTTCTTCATACTGCCTACAATTTCAGACTTTGTATTATGCCTTACATAGACTCGTATTCCATCTCGTTGTCGATGAGCTCAGTATTACATTCGCAGGATGTCGGAAATTGATCTGAGTCCGGTAACGTATGGTAATTGATGGTTGTTTTCCAATGGTTAGGCATTTAAATAAAACGCTGTTGTCTCAACATGTTTTACCAATTAGAACGGTATGCACCTGCCTGTAGCTGATGTGTTAATTCAAGACAAATCGGTATGATTAGAGCCCGAGTTATGAACTGTAAGTGTACACAAAAAGAATTATGCATAGCTCTGGTTCGAGTGATAAGGACAGCCGTGTGGTCTGCCTACCAAGCAAAAGATGGGAAAATATTCCACATGAACCATCTTGCTAGGAATTTTACTACCAAGCTTTGCTAGAGATATCGGTTTACATAGCACCAGACCAACACATAATGTACCACTTGTCCCATATCACACTTTTGATGTGATTTTGCAGGTCACGTCTGACACGTCGGGCAGACCGTCCATGTAACTGCACTACTTGAAGATTCATTAACATTTCTGTGAGCGCACGGAGCATGTAGGACCCGGGGATCGATCGTGTCGTCTACCGGCGTGTGTCTCGTAGTTGTCTCGTGTCGCGCTCCTGGGAGGGCGGCTCCCCGCAGCTGGTGTTGTAGATTCTCCAAGCCAGCGAACCTCGACGGCCCGATGGAGCCCACCAGCGCTGCCCCGAACGCCGCGCATGCCAATGCCGCTGCGGGCAGGCGCTCGCCATACGCCTTAACACTGTTATTCCGTGAAAGCGCAATGGCCAGCCTATATTCGCTGGCAGCCGTGCGGTGCTTATCATTACGCCGCGCATGTCCTCGACTGGTGCGCTGCCGCGGTTTACAACCAACACTGTCGTCGCACATGTCCTCGACTGGTGCGCTGCCGCGCGCGTTACGACCAACACTGTCATCGCACATGCACTCGACTGGTGCACTGCCGCGCGCGTTAAGACCAACACTGCCGTCGCACGCGTCCTCGACTGGTGCGCTGCCGCGTGCGTTACGATCAACACTGTCGTCGCACGTGTCGGTCGGCAGCATAGAAACTGGCCACTTTAGGGCGACAGTGGCCAGGGCGGCTGCCCCGAGATAGAACTAGGCTCGCCGCACATGTTGGGAAGTGGAACTAAGAGGAACTAAGGGCGCTAAGTGAAGGAAAGGGGGACTAAGGCCAGTTAGACGTCATAAATGTTTCTGGAGAACCAACACTGAATAACGGTTGATCATTTGCGTTGGGCAATAGGGAAAGGAAAGCATTTTATTACTTTACTCCACCTGTCAGGGCGGCGATCCTTGGATCACTCATAAAAGTCACCTAGTTGGTTGAGCTGAGCTGTGCGTTGTGCCCGGGGCTTCTGAGCGTACATTCCCAAGGAGTGGGTGTTGTGCCCAGCGTCGCGCAGGGGAGGGGAAGGGGAGGGGGCTGAGGTGACGGAGGAGCCACGGCCGGTGGCCCGCCCGCCGAGGCCCGTAATTGGATGTGCATCCGCTAGTTAGGGACACACGACGATGACACCATATCGGTCAGCCGGGCCGCCAGGTCGGGCGCCGGCTGAGGAGTCATTCGCGTCAGCCCGGCTCCCATGAAAGAAACATGGCCCATTGGCCGCTGGCGCCGAACGACAGCGGCCCGGCCCTGGTGCGGCGAAGATTGAGGGGGAGTGGCCGCGGAACCGATGGGCGCGGAGGTGCCTGGCGGCTTCATGGGAACAGGGTGAGAATACGGTAATGACGGGGGACAGCGCCGAAAGGCAAGTGGAAAAAAAACACAGCGATCACCGCAATTTTCTAGATAGCATTGTCTTTAAAATGTCTTTGTAATGACCTCAACGTCATAAGTGACCTCAAACATTATGCCAGGTTTAAATTTCCACAATTTTAATTTCCTTTTTGCAAGTGTGCATTTGGTTTCAGTTGCCTACAAGATATATGCGTTCAGACACGGTGACTGGCTGAGTTAAACAAGTCGACTTAATTGGGAGAGTTGGCCTTTTATCACTGCAGCGATGGCTTAGGATTAATTAAATAAATGCTTTACTCCCTACAATAAAAAGGCTTATACGATGCGTATGTACGAATGTGTACGTGTCACATGTTAATTGGTCGAACAATTTGCCGGGATGTGAAATATCGGCATCACCTTCTAGCCTCATCGTGTCACCGCTGGAGTCTAACATAAGATCTAATATCGCACGTAAAATAAGGCCAAATTTCGCTCTTAACACTCGCCCGGGTGGCCGGCTGGATACCCCTCGCTCGGGTGGGGGATCAATTTGACTCCCCTGTGATCTCAAAAACTAGGAAAGCTAGAAACACCAAATTTATTGGGTGAGTTAACCTGTATGTGAAATCACTTAGGTCAAAGTTTGAGGCTCCAAGGTCATGACCTTCGGGTTAAATAAGGTCAAACGGGGTCAAATTTCAGGTTGGTCTTCAAAGTGCCCCCCGATCCTAGATAGCTGTTGCTAAGCAAGATGTCATAAGTTCGTTTAATTTAAGTGGCCTTGTTTGACCTTTTGAAGGTTATGGTGGCTAAGATCATACAAGACTGCTTTGAGTTTTACACTTGAATAAGCAACAAAGATTACGCCAGGCAGTATGTTCCTAAAAACAAAATATCGACCTGGGTCATCTTGAGTCGATGACGTATTCTGACCTCTAAAAAGTTCATAGAAGATGCATAATGCGGATTCTGCCATCAATAAATCGAAATGAGCACCAAAACTATCTCATGCAGCAATCCCTAGAGTAATAAAACAGATTGGTTTCGTCCTTGGCCTGACCTTCATACCTGACCTAAGTCAGCATAATTTGCTCACTTAATATTTGTGTTGCCTAAGAAAGTATTTCAGAGATGTATGGCTTCGTCTAAAACTCCGCTGTTACGTGAGATTGAACGATTCCCTAGAAATTGCATTCGCTGAAACCATGGCCTGACTTTGACCTGGCATAGGTCAGCGACCTTACAAAGTGCAACTAAATTTTTGATACCAAGCAATCTGCTATTCAGTCCACGGCTATGCAAAATTTGGTGCGGCTACACCGCGCCGTTTGGAAGCCATTCTGGAAAAACCTTTAGGGGGTCAATTTGAGCCCCCTCCCGAGCACGTTTTAAGATATGCATCAAGGCGAAAATATATTAGTGCATTGTTCAACGATGATGTACCCGCATAATATCAAGGTCGCCGCCCTGACCCTCAATAACCAAGTGCATCGCGTTGCACCGTAACCCATCGCCGTGACTGAGTCATGGCATAGCAAGCAATAATAAAAACATGAATGGCAATGATACACATCATCGCGATACCATGAGCATCTTGACATGACCTGATCAGCCGAAGTGTGACGCCATGAAACTGTTGCTCATTTAAGTGTTTTGAAAAATTTAGTGTACTTGTGTCATTCTGTCGGAAGTTACGGCAGACGGCTCAGGAAAATAGGTCACCCACAGCAAATCCGGGCTCACAGATGAAGGACATAGATCCCGAAGATATTAAATGACCGTGCATGAAAATGGGCAGCGCAAGCAATCCATCTGCAGTGACAAGGACACACCATTTCAAAAGCGATAATACGGGTACCACACGCGTCCCGCGTGGCGAGGACAGTACGAGGGCGCGCGTGTCGCCATGCCGGAGCCGCGGTCGGTCACCGGCCACCATCGGCGGCCGGCCGGGTCACGAAGTCGCCATGTCAGACAAGGCAGGCTAACGTTGGGCTCCGGGCGGCGGGCACGCCATTTCCGTGACAAGCGCGCGAGCAGGCCGCCGGCAGCGGCGCCGGATGCCGGCCGGCCCGACAGCTGCTCGGCGGCCGGCCGGCCCTGTCGCCGCGCGAGTCACGCGCCCACCACCTCAATGCGGCGCGCACGCAGAAGCGGAGCCAGGACCACGTGCCAACTTTTTCAAATGGTATGTGTTTTTGTACTTATGATTAATTGATTACGAATATTCCTTGTCCCAATGGCGTCCTGTATCAGCCATTCAGAAATCTTGGGGGAAAGGAGAAAGCAAAGGAGCGCTAATACCTCGTTTTTCCTGAAAGGCGGGGAAGACAAAAATCATAGTTGTCAGCTACGGTATGGAAAGCCGTCGCAATTCCGCCACAGATTATTTGTAATTTTGGAGGCCGCGCGCGTCCCGTCGCCGAGTTACAGGTCGGCGCTGCGGATATCCACGAGCACACCATGGCGGACAGTAAGGACGCCAAACTCACACACGGAAGGCATCTCCTGAAGGAAACTGAGAACGGTATGCCAGAATCCGAAAAGGAAGATGATGTTCCTCATCTAGCGGAAACGGACGGAAACAGCCTTCGTCCGCCAGCGGCGCAATTTTTTCGGTAGGGCGAAGCCAGCTCGGACCGAGTGGAACGCTGCCAGGGCGTGCCGCTGGTGGACGGGCTGAGACCCCGGCATGTGAAGTTTTGAGATAAGCTTCATCCTTCCAGGGGGGGGGGGGGGGAATTGGTAAAACTAGGCCAGCCTGGTAGCCCGTATGGCGCTTAGAGAATGATGCTATGACTTACATCTGGGACGAATGTACCGCGTAGAAATGAATGTGGTTTCCGTGATTGTCACTGACCGCAGTATTGACCTCACCAGGTTACGCACTGTCCCCTGCATTATAGCTGAGATTGTTCCAAAGATTTCGTATAAATTTGCATACGCCACAAATATAAGCACAAACAACTAAGGTACAGGCAGATTCATACCTGTTGGCCTTGGATTATTTTATTATTCTCCAACGCTCGCAGGATTTTTCTTGTACCAAATCCCATGTGATAATGGCAATAAGCAGACGAGATCCGGGCTTGGTATACGCCCCCCCCCCCCCCCCCCACTACCTCCTGCCCATGTAAACATTGGAGATTCATCAGTGCGAGACCTAGACCACCGCGATAAAAATCTTCCATTGCAATTCCAAACCATTAGCAGGAACAAAAAATATAATTTTATCTTTGTGCATCACGTTCTCTTCTAGCAATGCCAACGTCCTTTTCGGTATTTCGACAAAAAGTAACGTTTCTAAATTCACGCCCAAATGCACTCCTGAGGAAGCATAACTTTCAAGTCGTGCTTTTTTCCTTTACGACAGTCTACGCACTCAGCGCAAACGACTTTGCGCTTGTCTCGTTCATGTCCGAGAGAGTGAGCCACTAACATTTAAATTCATGTTGTTGTGTCATGTGGCAACACAGTTCAAATGGTGCAACTTTGACGAATTTCATTGAGAGCAGTTGGCACTCACTGTCCCAGTTACTCACCGTCCTTTTTGTATAGCAGGATTTCGATCTGGGCTTCTTCGCCTGAGTTGAAGGCTTCTTGGATCTGGTCCACCTGTAACAGCACACACAGGTGTCTCAATTTTCCGAATCACGCATTATTCCTGAGGAACACCAGCTGCACGTTATCCTTAGTTTCGTCTGGAAGTGCATATAAACAGCCAGAGTTGACCGTCTGTTCATGTGTGTTTGAGCACGTTGGCGTAGAGAAGAGAGGGTGCGCACCGGAGGAGCAAGGATGAGTATGACGGACGGAGCAGACACTAAATGTCGCGCAACCTCCCATCTCGTTATTTTATGTATAGGTCAGTTTCGAATCGTACGTCGCAGAAAGAGGTTAGATGCTTTTATTTATTTTTGCCAATTTTAAATTGGCACAGGTTTGATAAGCTTCACAAGAATGTTACCTGCCTCAGGATATTAAACGTGAAGACAGAATAATTCGTGGGAAGAATGAGGATTTTTTAGAAATATAGTATTCAACGTCATCGTGCTCATTCCATACATCTTCGTCTGAATATTTATAGGTTTGGAATTACATAAGTTGTTCAGTGCACTAGCGAGGAACATTATTCACATCGATAATACAGTAGAAATAGTCTCATTCCTCGGAAAAAACAGGAGAATGGAAATATATATATATATATATGTAGGTTGATACTTCGACAACCTGCCTTTATCAAAGCAATAGCTTTTGCTATTGTTTCGATAAAGCATGTTGCAGAAATATCAACCCATCCTTACCTTCATTCTCCTGGTTTTTCTCCAAAGAATAAGGCTATTACTACTGTTTTATAGGTTTGGTTCTGCCGATTGTAATATTAACCAAACTCCAGTAGCTATTACAGACCGTACTTTGCACCACAAACATCTGTTATTTTCAGACATATCGCTTGGGCGACTGGCCAGATTATGTCAAGCGCAGTTATGTTTACCTCCACACGATTAAAAGATTCTGGAAGCAAAAAGTAAGATCATTCTTCATAAGATCAATCTTCATAACATCTAAATTTTTAACAAAGAGTGTCCAACTCCATTCGCAACCTTGGCCCTCAGTGACCCTCACCATGAACATTATATTGTACGGGGTCTCAACATGGCCAACTTTCGTTCGCGAGCACAGTTATAATTTTTATATTTTGTAACGTTCCTATACGTTCTATCTTTCATGCCGAGACTGAAATTCAGGGAAGGTGATTTGACAATCATGGGATATCTTAGTTCGCAAACATCATGAAAGAGCCAGACTAAACCAGTTGTCTATTCGAGTCGCACTGGTCGTGGCATCGATGTTAAAAAGACGTGGTTGAGGAGCACGTTCATCATTTCACCGATTTTGGGAGTCTAGCGGCACGGAGAACTATGCAGATGTTTCTCAACGGTTGCGGCACAGCGTTCTTCTCAGCGAATACAACGCAGCGTGACATTCGATGTGATTGGACGGGCGCCGGAAGGGGTCGCTCTGGCCACGGCCACTTCACACACAGACAACGTCACCCGGGGTATCCGAGCGAACATTACTCTCCTCAAATCATCTCGCACCACTTTGGCAATGGGTTACAAATGTGTATCTCATCGGACACTGCCTGCGGCGATGGTCATCTGTCTGCCTGTTACGGGAATTCGATGCTTTGTGTGATGGCATTGTCGCTATCACAGTTTTGACCAGATACTTTTCAAACATCACAAAAAGCCTTGTTAAATCCATCATTTCAAATCAGATACGACCAAGCTCGGCAGCATTGGCCAATAACCATTCACCCATTACTGCTGATGCCGTTGAACCACCTATCGGGTTCGGCCAAGGTTTGCGTGAGCCACGGCGACCATCCAAATTACCATTCGGAACAGGACGCACAGCGCCTCGCGCCCTGTGTTACCAGCCTGGCCGTGTTCCAAGCCGCGGGCCGAGTCAATTGAGCCTTCACGCCTGGTGCGCTGCGTGATCTGCTTGGCACCGAGACAACTCCCGCAGGCGAGGCGGCCTGTTCAAAATCCGATCACAGCTTTTCAGTGGCTCTAAAATGGTGTTAAGGGTGGTCGGTGCTGCCCGTAAGCTTGCAGAAAGCATTTGGTAGACCCCCTGTGCATACAGACCATGGGAACATAAACGAGAGCAAAACAAGTCCTTCCAAGTTGGTTTCCAATCAACGTACGTGGGGACAATGTTAAATATTCCGAAAGCCATGGCTCAGGCCTCTACCCCTCCCCCTCTCCCGCCAGGTTCCTGCGTCCCAAATATTTGGGACCGCGAACTACAGCTTGCGGTCAAGACACGGTTACGTTTCAATTAGTCACACCATTTTCTGTGATTGGCCAGCCCTTCACGCATTCTTTCGTGATGGCGCCAATAACATAGAGGTTCAATGTGGGTGATGCAAGTTTTGGCATCATCATAAAGCATAGTTCTGTGTACTGCGCATCACGCCGCCCACACCATGGCGTTGCCTTATCATGGAAAAGATCGGACTGCATATCTAGCCAACGGCATGAAACTTTGCCGCTCGCCCACTTACATGCATTTCATGAGTTGTGCTGCTGCTGCATGTTGCATGCACGCATGCCGTTCTTGCTTTTATGCATAAACCATACCTTCCTAGTCGTGTTATCTGAAGCGATATTACCCTTGCTGCATCTAGGATTCAGTAACAACAAAGGGATAACCCAAGCGTAGATCCGATGCAATCGACGATAGCCTGGTACGCAAGAGAGGATTTGATGCTAAGCACACATACGTGTAATAAGCCATGGTACAGTGTAGTGTCGGCCAGATTTATCGGGCTTAACAACTGCGAGGCATCCGTGCTATGACCGAAGGGAGGTACTCAGCTGCCAGCTGACCTTTTGGTGGCCTTGACGAAGGCTAAGAACACAAGGTTCGCAGGTAAGCCGACATTACTAACGGTTTCGATGTCACAATATATTACGCAGCGGTTCGATTGGAGCTAGCTTCCGGTCGGCCTGCCCAAGATCAGGTTACCAATCAGCAGCTCTGGAGGCTAGGATGAACTGCGGGCTTGTGGCGCGGCACGGCACGCCGGCCGGCCGGGGCGGCAGCGGCAGCCCCACGCGACGGCCAGGCCCGACACCGTCAGCGAGCCGCGACGGCCAGGCCCGACACCGTCAGCCCCACGCGACGGCCAGGCCCGACACCGTCAGCCCCGCGCGACGGCCAGGCCCGACACCGTCAGCGAGCCGCGACGGCCAGGCCCGACACCGTCAGCCCGAGCGCGACGGCCAGGCCCGACACCGTCAGCGAGCCGCGACGGCCAGGCCCGACACCGTCAGCGAGCCGCGACGGCCAGGCCCGACACCGTCAGCGAGCCGCGACGGCCAGGCCCGACACCGTCAGCGAGCCGCGACGGCCAGGCCCGACACCGTCAGCGCGCCGCGACGGCTAGGCCCGACACCGTCAGCGAGCACGCGAAGGCCAGGCACGACACCGTCAGCCCACCGCGACGGCCAGGCCGACACCGTCAGCGAGCCGCGACGGCCAGGCCCGACACCGTCAGCCCCACGCGACGGCCAGGGCCCGACCACCGTCAGCCAGCCGCGACGGCCAGGCCCGACACCGTCAGCGAGCCGCGACGGCCAGGCCCGACAAGCCGTCCAGCGAGCCGCGACGGCCAGGCCCGACACCGTCAGCGAGCCGCGACGGCCAGGCCCGACACCGTCAGCGAGCCGCGACGGCCAGGCCCGACACCGTCAGCGAGCCGCACGCCAGGCCCGACACGTCAGCGAGCCGCGACGGCCAGGCCCGACACCGTTCAGCCCCAACGCGACGGCCAGGCCCGACACCGTCAGCGTAGCCGCGACGGCAGGCCCGACACCGTCAGCGAGCCAGCGACGGCCAGGCCCGACACCGTCAGCGAGCCGCGACGGCCAGGCCCGACACCGTCAGCCCCACGCGACGGCCAGGCCCGACACCGTCAGCGAGCCGCGACGGCTAGGCCCGACACCGTCAGCGAGCCGCGACGGCCAGGCCCGACACCGTCAGCCCCACGCGACGGCCAGGCCCGACACCGTCAGCGAGCCGCGACGGATCGACACAACGGACGGCGCTCTGAGCCAGGGCCGTCCGGTGGACGGCCGCCAACAACGGCCTGCAATCTCAGTTTGACAAACGAGCTGGCGGCGCGGCGCCGATGTCGCGGCGCTCCGGCGGCGCGCCTCGACAGCGCGGCGCGCGGCGCGCTGTCGAGGCGGGCCACCACGCTGACGGCGCCGTCCAGGACAGCTTCATCTAACAGTGTCAAAGCCGTCGGGCCTCCTGCTTGCGCTCCGCGGGGCGAGCAAAGCGTCGTAACAGTTTTAAAGCCGCGGTCACAGTCGTTTAGGTCATTGAGAAATTGGAGTGTCTTGTTCCATCCCGTTATGTGGGAGAGATAGATTTGAAACCCGGTAACAGACGACGATTTGAAAAATAGACGAGATATAGGAATACTATTTCGGGGTGACGTGGGACCATGACGTGGAACGTGGAAAGACACAGCTCATCCACTCAACCCAGGCTTCGCCTTTCTGGGCGCCATAACCGACGGCCGCAATATCCGAATGTCATAATTTCCGTGCCTACACCACTAAAACCCAACCCTTTTTCCCATCTGCGGTTCTCCTGGATAAAGTCGTTACTGGCAAACTGCTTTAGCACTGTTTTGCTATCGCGCTGTTCGTGGACATCATCTGCAAACCCCTTGAAGTGTTTAGCTTTTCAAAGCCCTTCTTTCGAGATCCATGTCGAGTCGGCGGATGTGATCAGCAGAGCTGAGGAGGACTCCAGCTCGGCGTTGAACGCGTCTGGTCCGATTCATGTTCGTCGGAGGGCCCCACGCGAGCCGCCGTGATGCCAAGGCGTGGGCCCATTCAGGCGTGGCAGGTGGAGAGCACATAAATCCATACAGCAGTGGCTAAGCACCCGTGGAAGAAGGCGGCATAGCCAAGGTCTAGGCATGTTAAGCGGTTTCTTATCCCCGTCTTTTTGTTCTACAGGAAGCTCGGTATCAGGCCGCTTTGAGCGCTCTAAGCTGGTGGGCTGCCGGTTCACGGGCGGCTCAAGTCACGTCCGCCGTGCTATCGTTGGGACGTCCGCGAAGCTTTCTCGGCAGTAAGATTTCACGATTGTTGACCCGCGGTATGACCAAACGTGTAGTCAGCTATTATTTTGGCCAACTGCCGTAGCTAAAGGAGCAAAGGAGCTTTCTTCGGCGGGAAGCTAGGTTGTTGCTACTTGCTAGGTAGCGTTATGACTCAGACATGACCTGCTTGGCAGCCAAACCTTCACAGAGCCAGTGGAGGAGCAAACCAAGGGTCGGTTCAGATTAACTGAGAAATTCGCCTTTCTCTGACATCGCGTCAAACGTCGTGTTGGAGATTTATTTAAGATGTGTTCTTCCTGTTTGTTCTGAGCTGCTTTCCATTTTTCGTTTCTGCTTCGTGAAAGGTTGATTACGGGATAAGAACAGCCGTGTGTCCCACCTGCGCCGGTCAAACCCTGCACAGCTCCTGCTGAGCACAAGGAGCCCGTATATCTTCGCAGAGAAGCTAATAAGGTCCACAGAAGATCACCACAGAGCTCTAAATATCTCCACACAGGGGCCTCACAAATCCTCAGGCTGAAGACCATTACTAAACAGAACAAAAAACACTTCCCCATAAGAGAAGTCACGGCCTCTCAGCCCAAAGCCCACGGCAGACGGCGCACAATTGATGAGATTACTGCGGTGGTATTACTCGCGTGTTTTCTCTCGCGACACAGCCATCAAGATTATCCCTCTCAGAAGACGTGTTTCGCGTCAGCCTTGTAACGCATGGAGGGAGAGGAAAATTCGGAAAGCCATCCCGGTTTCGCAAACTTACAGCATTATGAAGATTAAAATTTGTGAGCTCTCAGTGCTTGCTATCGGACCAAAAACGCTAGGTGATACCTGTGAGAACTGCTTTTAGGTTATGCAAAATTGTCCAGTGGGCTGTAAGTTGCCCACAAAACATGTCTTCATCTTCTTTCTTACCAGACGTTAGGGTGGGGCCAAGTTGATCTCCTACCAAAGGCTTTCCAAAACAACTTTCGGACGGTGCGGCGCAGGCTTGGCAAACTTAGTACAGCTGTGGACAATTAAATGAACGATCTTTTTATATAAAATTAGACATACATCATAAGACCGTAGACCTACGGCAAGTCAAAGTCAGGCCACGGTTGTCAGCAAAGGCACCTTCGCAGGAATGGTTCAAAATGATAGATCAAAATATTGTTATTAGGTAAGTTGTTCAGTGCAGCAGCGAGGAGCATTATTCATCTAGAGAAGACAATGGTAATAGCCTTATCCCTCGGAGAAAAACAAGAGAATGGAGATATAGTTGGGTCGATATTCGGGCAGCATGCCTTTATCGAAACTTGTGCTATCGAAAATGCTACACTTCTGCTATTGTTTCGATACAGGCATGTTGCCGAAATATCAACCCAATTATATCTCCATTATCCTGGTTTTCTCCGAGGAACAAGGCTATTACTACTGTCGTATCTATTGCAATTAGGATAATGTCTCCTTCCGTTGACCTTGGATCAGGTAAGCAGGTATGGGAAACTTTCAGACATAGTTTTTGACACTTATTTTGAATTCCTAGATCAAAATGTCACAAAACCGGCGTCTTATTTGGACTTCATGGAGGTCGAGCGAGATCACTGACCTGAAATGACCTCGATAAGAATTAGCGTTCAGAAGCTGCTTGGCACCGATTGCAAGTAAAAGTATAAAAAATCCCGAAGGTTTTTGGTCATATTTGCCATCTAGAGGTCCCATAAGCTTGCAAGGTCACCAGAAGGCATCTATATTAAGGCTGGTTGCGTGAGATGGCCCAAGGTCACTTCGAACACCGATCTGCAGTTTGTCTTTATTTGACAGTATTTTGCCCGATTGTTACGAGCTAAGGACCTCAAAATGCGATACAAATGAGTTCAGATAAATCTTTATCTACCCTGTGAATTGGGTTACTCTAACTCTCTTGAGTCTTGAGATCTCAGAGGTGTCACATCGTCTCCAACCCCGAACCCCACCCGGGCACGTCACATTCAACCATCCACCCGGGCGTGTGTTGAAACATGTCTTCTCGTCCTAAATAGTGGTGGCATTCTGGTAGCATCACATGAAAGTGCTACACGGGGTGGATTCGGCATCATTTGAGATCGTTTATTGGGGCACGTCGAAAGACGAAAGCTCGGTTTGAGCATCGACCAAGTGCGGCCGAAACTCACTCAATTTTGGCGTTGCAAAAGCCAATTCTAACACTTTTCTGGTTCATGAACTTTTGTGTAGGCACGTCTCCACGCCCTGCACAACTGATCTGTACTATTTTGTTTTTCACTCTAGTCCACCCTGACTTTTCAAAAGTAATCGGTGTGCGTCAACGGTGTGCCACAGTACCAAAGCCCCCATTTGTGCAGCCAGCCGGAAATCGCATGGGTTCCTATCGCTGGGCTGGTACTACAGCGGGATCTATCTCAGGGCGGGCGCACTGTTTTGACGGACCGCCATGAAATGAACAGCTATTAGCTGACCGAAGGGCGGCAACCTGACCCGGGGCGGCCGTGCCACACACGACACGGCTGCCATACAGTACACGACCATTGAGCAGTACGCGGCCGCAGTGCATGGCCATTGGGCAGAACACGGCATTGAACAGTACACGGCCATTAAGCAGTTCACTGCCGTCGTGTTTAACGTTTCGTACAGTGCGATATCACTGTATATGTAAAACCGTCTACAACCCTGCCTGGCGTCTGTCTACCTAATTGACACACGAGCATCTCATCAAGTTTTTAAATATGAAGTTTCGTTTTAAGAGATAATCGAAGCATGTTATCACCGGAATGTGTCAAACATGAGCAATTTTTGCCACGATAGAAAACATGATCTTTGGTCCTGGAACAGCCCAAAGATAAAGCTAACTAACTGGAGAATGCGTTATTAATATCCAGACGGCCGTCGTTGGAAATGGAACAAAGGATAAATGTAACAAGCCTGAATAATGGACATGCATGTCCATAAAAGGAGTGTTCCGCATCTATATGAGGCTTTGGACTGATATAACCATATTAAGGATCATTCGGCGCAGTTGCAGCCCTGCCCTTCTTAAGACCTAAACCCTTCTAGTTTCCGATCTACACACCCATGAAGATGTGCAGAACGTTTCGGGGAGACAATTTCAAGGTCATCTTGGTATCCATAACGCCATCATAACGTCATTCAAATTCTGCTATTCTATTATCCATGCAGCAATTTGGGCAAAGGGAAATATAATTGTCGAGTCGTTCATACCTGGCGTTCGTGAGCACCATTTCCAGATATAACCGCCGCCAATTGGCTCTCAGCCAACGTTGTGCAAGGTACGAAGGCGTAATTAAACAATAACGTATTGCAGAGCAAACTGACAAAACGAGGAAATTATTCTGTCTAGAGCAGTCCTTTCCTCTTAAAAACATCCCAACAGTCATAAGTCAATTGATTTCATGAAGTCTAATATTGCTTCAATATCTTCAAACGTGGGGCATTCATTCCCTTTAACTGTTATGTACAGTATGCTGGAGCGGACCAAGACACAACAAAGTCAAAAAGTGGATCCAGGAAATAAGCGCCGCATTTGTGTGCGTCAGAACAGAAACCGGAGGCCCGCGGTGGCGGCCGGGCCGCCGCCGCAAGTTATTTTCTCCCGGTTCGTCTTCGCTTGCGTCCGGCGGCTCCACTCACCGCTGTTCGTGACGTCATTGGGCCGTGCAGGAAGTGACAGAGGCCTCGCTGCTGCATCACCTCGGCCCGGCTGAAGCCGGTCATTTTGCTGAAGCCCTCGTTCGCGTAGATGACGGTTCGATCTTCCACGTTGTTTACGACCAAGAACGCACGATCTGAAAAAGGGAGACGTTTTGTCGCAGCGGCGAGGTGGAGCAAAGGATGGCTTTCATGCGTCACGCGGCATTATGAGTGAAACAAACTGAACATCTTGTCGTCCATCACTGCTGACAATCACGGAACACTTCAGATCGGCACGATAATCCAAAAGTGAAAAAACTTCTGACTTACAAGATATGATCGGTGAAAAAACTGACACTTCTGCAAGCCAATTGATGACAATGCTGCAAAAATGCATCCAAATTTCGACAGACCAGACCATGTTACAACAGGCTATCTCCGCTAGACGAAATTCAAAGCTTAGTATTGGTCTGTGCTCGTTAAGACTTGCAGTATGAGCATGTGTAGCACACATGTCAAAACGCTGACGTTTCGCTGTACGAGCAAGTTGAGACATAAGATGCTGCCAGTCATGGTAGCTTTAATCATAATGTTTTAGCAGGTGCCAGAAATGTGCTACAAACTTTACTATATCAGTGCTGACGTTACAGATCAGTGGTGATACAGCGATTTTTCCATACCCCTCAGACCAGTGCATTTTACAGATTTTTTCAGCCAAGATTCATTTCACATACTAAACAGCATAAAATGCCAAACAATTAGGTTTATTACTAGTCGTAAGGACCGTGGCTGGCCACAGCATCGTGCGACGTACGTGATCCATTTGCCAGGCAGTGCTTTAGAGCGTCGTGTCATTTGGGACACGCGGGCTCGAATGTTCGCAACGCGGTAATGAACTGGGCTCAGCGGAAGGATGTGGGCTGATGTTGGTTGTGTTCGTGTTTTGGAGAAGCTGACTGGCTAGAAGAACGGAGCTAATCGTCAGCGGGATTTTAACGTTATTGCATTAAAGAATGCAATAACGTTAAAATCCCGCTGATCTAGGAGGATTGTTGTTTGAGGATACCTGAGCTGTAGCTTCAGAGGTAAACGGAGGACGTTGGATCGACACATGTCAAGGATTCATCCAGGCCTCCCTGCCGCGGTGAGGAACGGTGGCTTTGAGGCAAGAGGCTGGACATCACTGATGTTGGCAAAATCATAGCAAAATGGCCCCGATGCCGATGCGCCCTTAAAAGCCAAATCACCACAAAATCACTGATGTAGGCCTCTCACATTGCCCGTTACACCTCAGACTTAGGTTGCTGGTTGGTGGACAGGTGTGAGATAGAACGCTTGTTATTGTCATCATATTGCATGGAAATCTAAATGAAGGTGCTAGAGGTGTTCAGAAATGTCGTGTACGTCTGTTGATACCAATATTGCATGCGCTTTGCTCTGAATAATTGGTATCATGTACGAACGTGTGAGTTCTGCACGGGTCATGATTAGGCGAAAATAGTGAAGATCGCCTACACTTCCAGTTGATTGTACGATGACGTCACAAAACCAAGACTTATATTGCTCTCAGGTGCTTGCAGAACCATGTATCTGTGAATGTGGGGCTACAGGGTTGCAGTTTTGCAAAATACGTAGTGTGAAGGGACGGGGTGGGCCGGGAACAAGAAACAAAATGGCTAAGCCTCCCTCTGAAATGTGCTTACAACAGTTTTCTCCGCAGACTTGATTCACTTTCCTTTCAGAGTTGGGAGCAGGGGCGTGGTTTTTCGGAATAAGTTTGGGGGGTTTGAACCCTAAAAATGGTGACAAGTAAAACCTAATGTAAAAAACGTTTATAAAAAATAGGGAATTACATCCATGGTTAAGAGGCACAGTCCCTTCCCCCTAACTGAATAGGAAACCATGCTTGCCTCTAAGCTGGTTATGTTAAGTATGCCTTTGTCTGATAATATTATTGGCTTAGTTTTAACCGTCATTCAGTGTTTGATGACCAGGAAATGATACCTAAGCGCAAATGAACTCCCGAAACAAAAACGCTTGATGGTTATGCAACATAACATTATATTTTCTTCGTTTTGTGATTTATCATAATAAGAGTTATATCGCAACGGTTTCTGAAAGATTTGGCTCCGGGTGGCAATTCAGACGGCTCCAAATTTCGTCGGTTGCAGCAAAGGCCCTTTTCTCACCCCGGCGGGAAGCCACCAGACGCCTTTGCATAAATGACAGACACGCTACATAACTGGGTAGACTCGTCATCGGAAATTGGGTGATTTGAGCCAATCCGACAGCAGCCGTTTCGTTCAAGCTCTGCGCCCTTCAGTCCGACAGATTGGCATTGACTAGAAAGACGACCACTTCCACGAAAAGCATTCCGACTTTACGTGTAGGCTATTTTCATGTTCTTAGAGTCGTGAGGCGCGTGCCGCGTTGGCACGCAAAAAAAGAGCTTCAAGACACGGGGGGTTGAGCCAGAGGCGAGCAGATTGAGTTGCGGGAGTGCAGTTAATGCCGACTCAGGGGGCCCGACATTAGCAGATTCAGATGAGGTGTAACTTCAGCCAAACGCCTGGCTTGACCGAGGTAAGCCCTGATGTCCAATGGAAACTTTTCCTTTCTAGAAATAGTTCCAACAGTATACAAATAAAAAATGAGCAGCGACACCGCCGGATAATTGTTTCAGTACCAGCAGACCCAGCGCCATCCATCTCTAAAATGTCATAACAAATAGCTAATTATTAACATCAAATGAGCAAAGATAACAGCAAATCACTGTCGTGTTGTGAAGATGTGCTTGTATAGGATTCAGCTGTTGTGTACGAAGACTACGTAATTTGCTCTTAAAGTGTTGATGAAATCAAGTGTTTCGTATTGTAGTACAGGACGATAATCGAGATCAAGTACGATTTTCTTACAAAACAACCGGAAACTGCTATATTCCAACGCCAACATAATTACCAGGCTAGCGGATTTTCTGGACAATCGTGAAGATCTCATAGTGCTATGGCTTATTTGCAGCGGAAATAAATACATTCTGCACTTCATTCCAGGAAGGAGACCGCACAACCCGTTGAAGGCCGCATGGCAGTCCTACTAAGCGTCGCCACGGCCGACCCAGTTCGGCGTATTATGACGCGCCGCTTCCAGGCTGGGCAATGGCTCACAAGCACAGCACGTGCCGACCGCATCGACCGCTCCGAGGCCGTCCAGAGCCGCCGGCGCGAGCTTCAGCCTGTCGCGGCCACAGACGCCCACTAAACATAGCATATCGACCCGCTTTGCCGACCGAGCCTGCCGGCGGCAGTCGCTGGTGCACGATTGCCCCCGGGAACAGCGCGGGAATACCAGTGACGTGGCGCCTGACCCGCGCTCAGCCAGCGCCGCGACCCCGTCGCCCCGGGCGGTGGGCTGGGGCCGGCCCGCACAGCGGGACGCGTCGGCCCCGCCAACAGCGCACGCTCGAGCGGCGGCCGGCGCACCCACCGTCCCAGGGGTGGTGCTCTCGAGGTCGTCCGACAGCCATCGGGCAGGGCTACAGTCCTCGTCAGCTCGGAGTGCTCCAATCAACTCTTAATGTGCATTTGATGGTGCCTCGGAGACTTGACGCTTGTCATTTGGGCGAGTCATGATTGACGGGTGGACACTGCGCGTCACGAACGCTGTGCATATCGGTGTTGGCCACGGGTCGGTGAGGCCCCACGGCCACGGGCTGGGTCACGAAAGGGTCGCGGCCGGTTCTCTATATCTGAAAACTCTAGAGCTCCGCACGGCCTCGATATCTGCATGATGTCCCCGCACAGATTGTGGGCTGAAGTCGATTCACATGACGGATTTTCCATTTAACGCATTCAAGCTGTCATTGTTTACATGAACAGAATATGTGATTTCCAACAGAATGTTACAAAAATGAGTGCAAATTAATTTAAATGTTTTTAACAACGCATAATGTATAAAGGTCCAGCATTCATGAAATTTGATGCATAGCACCATACAAAGTCCCGTAGAAAGAAACATTGAATGGAGCATGAAATTCCAGTTTTTAAAATTAAAACTGATTTCCTTCAATAGTCATGTCTGACGGTTAAAAACCATTAACAGCAATATTTGGTCCATCAGAATTAGTATTAGCTCAAACTATCCACTCTCAAATAAGTTTAACTTTGTTGGGGTCCTAGCACAATGTACCCTGTACGGCTATGTTCTGTGTCCTTTATGTGCAGCTTTCTGTGCAAAAAGACCAGATAAGCACTCTGCCATATGAAGCAGACACTTCATAATTTAGCAACGCTGTAGTCTTCCACCGTTCCTATAACTATCAATCCATTGCATTTTCATGCAAGCAGCGGACAAAAATTCGCTTTGTTTAGCTCGCATTATCTACACCATATTGTACTCATTGCTAACGTGATGTAATCGACACATCTCGCAGCTTCGACGTCTATCAAGTTTCAAGATTTGGTGTCAAGATGCCAGCGGAACCTCGGCAGGTATCTCGCCGATCCAGACACGGACACCAATGCCGTCGTCATTTAGCATTAAGTACAATCTATCGTTGCACAGGAGAGTACAATGCTGGTTATATGGTGAGAACAACAGGGTGAATAGGGTAAAACATGTTGCATGGCGAGTATAATATATCGAGAGGTACTGCCGTCAAATGCCTAAATGAAATGACGCACCTTATCAGGCCAAACACAAACACTCTGCCATGATGTCCCCGAGCTGAGCTTGCCAAAAAAGCAGGCTGTCTTAGACCTAGCGCTTTATCCGTAGTATGGCTGCCAAGCTGCTCATCGCTCTTCGCAAGCGTAGTGTCTTTTATTTCTGCAACTGACACTCGCCTCGAACTGAAGTAGCGTTGCCGCTCGGCGCATTAGCGTTGCCGCTCGGCGCATGTCGTGAGCACATGGCCCTATTGCAAGATGATTTTATAAGGAAATGTGTGCCTATTCTAATTGTAAAAGTTCAAAGAAACGATTTATCAGCACTTCCTGAAGCGGCTAAAATGGTTCATTTGTGTCCGAAATATTAACATGACATTCGTTGTCCTTATCTAACGCAGGTGAGGTTGTAGGCCGGCAGTCTTGAGATGCAGACGTTGCTAGGAAACGTACGGTACCCTGACAGTGCTAGCACCCGTCCAAATGCACGAATATGAACCTGAGACGACAGCGTTTGACTGGTGTTGGTTATTTGCGTGGGCTGTTCGTGACCAGTGCATGGCAGCAGCTACTCGTAGCAGCCGTACCCTGGCACGTCTTCGCGCAGCCAATGCAATAAGAGCGCTTCTATTATTCATCAATATCTTCCATAGCGAGGTATCGACGCGGTGGGTGTCGAAACTACTCTAACGAAATCTTGTGTATGGTGTTCCGACCTCCAACCCGACGATTTCAAACCATATTGGCGTCGAACGTGGCCATCAACAAACGGTAACACAATACGAGAGTGGTGCGCCAGTCGGCGACGCGGCTCAACACAGCCACCTGATAACAGCCGGTATTTTGATCTACCTTAAAAACCCCAACGACCATTGCCCACACCGATAATTTGATCCCCCAGAAAGAGGATAGCGGCCGGGAATGAGTCTGTGACGTCACCGGCCGCGTGGCGTCCCGCGCGGTCCCTGACGAGAGCTGGCGCCGGCGTGGGCCGCCCGGAACGAAAACAAACAGCTCCGTGCGTCGGAGCGGCGGCCGGCTCTCGCTGCTGTCCGGGCGGACAGTGCCAACATCTGCGCCGTCACGGGCGTGAGCACAGCTCTCTGGCGGGCCAGACGCGTGCCCCCGGCGCACAGCGTCACGGCCGTCACGTCACTCGATGTTACGGAGCGCGATCGAGGTCCAGCCACCCACAGCGGCAAACAGCCACGGAGGACGCGCACGTCACGGTCACCGTAACGGAAGTGGCCGCGACACTTCAGAGGTACAGCCCGCGGTCAAGCTCGACGTGAAATCGACATGCTAGCGGAGGTTGAGTTCTTCCACAACCACCGTGCGATAGAAGGTGTCCTGAGTAGCTACGAAAGATGGCAAGAGCGGCTTTCACCGCCTCTTGTAGCATAGGGTGGAGGAAAGAGGGTGGGCGCGGCGACACGGCCGATTTCGCACCCGATGCGCCATTGCGAAAATTCAGTAACGGCAGCCCGCATATGATATGGGGCTGCCGTTATGGGTGATATAGGAACATAACAGTCAGGCACAATGCTGATATCGGTACATCCTAAGATGTCGAATTGCATTACTTTGCACGGTTTTCAACGCCCGCCTAGACGCGAACTCGAGTTAGAATGGTTCTTACATCACCACTGATGCCTTTTAGCCATTATAGTCCCGAATGTGGCGGCTTCGTGGGCTCATTCCATGTTCACTTTAAACTGAGCCCGATCAGTCTTCGGCTTATTATGAGAGGGCTAATTTCATGTTCTGCTTTATTCACCATGAACATTGTGATTTAGCCCGATGAAATCTTGGTCTAGAAGAAAGTTCACACCGTCCGCAGGCAGCGGTCGTTGCTTCTGTTTGAAATACAACTTTAAATCCTACGAAATGCGAGAGATGAATATCTACTGCGCATGGAGCGCGGATTGCGTTATGAACAGTCAACTCTCATGTCAACCACACAGACGTCTCAGAAAAACGTTATAGGCCAACAGATGGAAAGATACTGAAATTTGCAGTTCAGGGGTAACAAACGTTCAAAACACAGCTAATCAAAATTGCGTAGGAATGCACCGAACAGTTCGTGACATACTTTCGAAAACCAATGGGGTCCGCACCCGCCCCAGTCATTGTCAAATGAATGTTCAAGTTGGCACAAAATGACATATGGGAATTGCGGTTGGCAGCTTGTTATACCGATGCTGAGCTTTTTCACAGTTTGGAAGATCTGGCCACCAAACCTTTCCGTGCAGCACCCAAAAGCGTGCCAAAACATCCTAAGAAATCCTAAAAACGAATTGAATGAGGTTGAATTCGTTTCCCGCAGTGAACAAATTGCATGCATTTAATGATACGTTGCACATATATGAAGAATTCTACAAAATTTGAGCGGTAAAATTTCGAATCAGAAGCCATCTAATATCACGCTTAACACAAAGTGTTAACAACGTATCACACTTCACTTTACGTAAGATGTTAAGTGCGTATTCGAGGAACGTTATTCTCATGGATAAGGCAGTAGTAATAGCATTATTCCTCGGAGAAAACCGCGACAATGGAGATAACGTTGTGCTGCTATTTCGACAACATGCCTTTATTGAAACAATAGCAGAAGTGACTTGTGAGTGACGAAACAATAGACTTATGCTACTGTTTCGATGAAGGCATGTTGCGGAAATATCAACGCATCTATATCTCCATTCTCCTGTTTTTTTTTTTTATCCGAGGAATAAGGCTATTTATGCTGGTTTATCTGCAAACTGGTAACTGTTTTATATAGCTATTATATTGAATTTGTTTTTATAGCTATTATATAGCTAGCATATTTATATAAATATTTACATGTTTTAACTTTGTTTTATATAGCAACCACGGGTGAAAAAGTATATCGAGGGTGCCGGTACCCTTGTCAATTTCCCTCAGAGAATGCAGAATGCCCGGATTCCCCCACTAAAACGAGCTCCTCCCACCAACCTTGCTAAATCATCGCGTACTATCGTCCTAGTCGTAAAAGGAACATACTGGGTGATGGTTCAGTGAAAGGAATAAATAGGTGATGCTTTTACGCATTGTTTCGCCCTGAGCGCAGGGAACATGCCTTGAAGCAGTGTGCACTTTGGGACCAGCATGCCGACTGGGGTCGTTCCATATTTCAAATAAGGGCGGTGGTGATTGCTAGTTATTATGTTAAAATACACTAAGCCGCCAAGAAAAGTAATCTTCGCCGGAATTGGATTTCCAGGCTAGCAATGTCTCTTTCATCCGCACCTGCTGTGCTGTTACTGTAGCATAGTTTGCACGCGCTCTTTCGGCTGAAAGTACCAGCTGCGAACTGTTGTGTGCAAAATAGCGTTCATATCATGCTGCCATCACACGTCTGCTTCTCTGTGGAAACTTCCTGGTTATCTGTCACGAGGCCGTTGAAGGGATCTAATCCCTCGAATATTCAACTGGTAGGACCCACGGCGCCGTTTCAAGAACTAGATAGAATATTTTCACGTGGCTGCCAATTATGGATGTATTGGGTAACAACTGTCCTTCAATTTACTAGGCAGTACGGGTTAGAAAAAGACATCAAGTAATGGACGGCATATGTCATGGAAATGCTGCGTCTTTGCATGGTCCTCTTTGCAATATGCCAAAGGGTGAAAAACCGAAAACTACACATGTCCTCTGGGGGAAATGAGAAATTGCAGAAATTATGCGGCCTGTTGGGATGGCTGGATCCGTCAGCTTCCCGAACGGCATCGCCACGCCTCAGCTTTAGTGGCGCGTGGATTTTTTCCCGCAACAGTTAATTGCATCGCATGCATCGCATATATTGCTAATTTCGAGAGTTTGCCTTCATGACTGAACGTAATGACGAGATCAAATCACGCATCCTGCACACTAGATGGCTGGAATGGTCGTCTGATCGCTATGAGACACTGGATCCGTTCGTAATTGGCTTTAGAAAGGTCGTGGGGCAGGTCACAAGCATTTCTTGGATGGGAGTGCGCGCCAGCATCAGAGATGGCTTGCAGCGTTGAAACAACGGACGAAAGGCGCACGAAGACTGCTAAACACATAACACCCGCCACGGTAGCGCGATCCGTCTTAATCGCATTTGCATCCACATTTTAGGCTCGGACGGGTAGCTCAATAGCCAAGCGATCGCAGGCTATCTTCGGCCGTCCGAGGAGAGAGAGCCTACCAGGCAGGCTCTCTCTGGGCCCTCCCCACCTAACAGGACAGACCACTTAACGTGACAGGGCGCCGCCCCGCTTCCGGAGTGCTTGTTACGTCCGCTCATCGACCGGTCAGCTGGCCGTGGCTGGTCGAGGCCGGAACAAAGCCGGCTTTGTGTGCCGTCGAGTCGGTCATCCAGCGGCGGTGTGTCCTTTCAGGGAGGGAAATGACGCAGGCCCCCGGCAGCCATGACCCGACATTCATATCGCCACGTCAGTGACGACGCCTGGCTTTGGAACCCCCGGATTCACAGCCACACTGAACTCATTTCACATTGTTTATGGAACGGGCTCGGAGACTGCCATTGCCGGCGTCCTGAGAGTGAGAGGCCGCAGCAGCCTGCTGATGCTGAGCGTCAGGCGGGCATGATCCCGGCCGTCAGCTGTGACGCCACAACCAGCACGAGCTGGTCCCTCGGCTACACTTACATGGGAGAGAAGGGCGCCAGCGCATATTCGCATCGTAAACCATACGGCTATAAACCATATGGCTAAAAACTAAGCGCCATCCGTCCTTAGCTCGATGCCTGACGTGTCATCCTCAAAATAGTGGGCGGTAAGGACAGGCATATGATGAGGGCCACCTCAACCATGCGTTGGAAGTAACTGGACGATAATCACAGCGAGCGGGATGCTGGCTGTCACTCTTCATGGCGAGTGGGATGCTGGCTGCCACTGTTCACGGCGAGCAGGGTGCTAGCTGCCACTGTTCATGGCAAGTGGGGTGCTGGCTGCCACTGTTCATGGCGAGTGAAATGCTTGCTGCCACTGTTCACGGCGAGCGGGTTGCGCGTTGCCACTGTTCATGGCAGGTGGGGTGCTCGCTGCCACTGTTCATGGCGAGCGAGATGCTGGCTGCCACTGTTCATGGCAGGTGGGGTGCTGGCTGCCACTGTTCATGGCGAGTGAAATGCTTGCTGCCACTGTTCACGGCGAGCGGGTTGCGCGTTGCCACTGTTCATGGCAGGTGGGGTGCTGGCTGCCACTGTTCATGGCGATCGGGATGCTGGCTGCCACTGTTCATGGCGAGTGAAATGCTCGCTGCCACTGTTCACGGCGAGCGGGTTGCGCGCTGCCACTGTTCTCATGGGGCATGATTCGCATGTTACGTCGTAACAAACCTGACCTAAAAAGCCCAACAAACTGCTGAGTTACAGGCCGTTCTGTGTTAAGTTTGATCGAGAGTTCCGATTCCGGCAGACGCCGAGCTGGTCCTCGCGCGCTGAACTCCGACTTGGCGCGGCTTGGAGTGGCGCAGGGGGACGGCGTATGTTCCCCCGGCGGCCGCCGAGCTGGTCCTCGCGCGCTGAACTCCGACTTGGCGTGGCTTGGAGTGGCGCAGGGGGACGGCGTATGTTCCGCTTCCCGGCGGCCGCCGAACTGGTCCTCTCGCTCTGAACTCCGTCTTTAGAATGGCGTAGGGGGACGGCCTATGTTCAGATTTATGAAAAATGCCACGCCTTTTGCTTGCTGAAATGCTTCTTTTTCTCAATAAATGTCTCACTTAGACATTTGAAAGACCTGTTAACAATTGTTACCGTGTTATTGGTTTTTGTTCCGTCCAACCCATGCTGGGTGGGAAATTTAAAATCCAGTCCAACATAAGATATGTTTTGATACGAATACCTGGCCTAATCCAACCCGATCTGTGTATACGTTCGCAACCAACTCGTGCATTCGACCCGTGCTGATCTGCTTGACAGTGATGTTGCCCCCGGAAGGCCCGGCGTCCATCCACCGGGCGTCAACTCGCTAATGGGTGAGCCCACATCGCATGATAAGTGGCATGAGCACAGCTGTGAAATCTCGCCATGTGGTTTGTGCACTCCATACAGCTGGTGGTGGCGAGGGTCGCTGACACTGGTGGTTCATGCTGTCCACGACGTATGCTGTCGTGCAGGGGTCAGGCCGCAGCTGGCTTCACTGGTTGCTAGCTTGGCGGACAAACCGGTGTTGTCTGGGCCGATTTCAGGGCATCGCAGGCAAACTATCGTGACCATGATGCCCATAAAGAAAACGATGTGATGCTATGGAGATGGTAGCAAACTAATCGGCGCCGGGTCTTATCCCAGCTTAGCCAGACACCTTCGAACGTGCCCAGACATGGTGCATCTCTCCGATATTCTCGCATGACATGCAATAGATGACGCTGACACGTGACATGACAGACGGCAGGCATGCAGCCGCGCATGGCGGCTCTTGCGCACAGGGGCATCTGGCAAGTGCTGAATTGTTCCATCATTATATATCGGGTGTTTCAGGAAGCTCTCTAAATGGCCTTCAGTTCTGAACCTTGAAATAAACAAATGTGAGAGCATCACCCAGTTAGTCCAAATACCTAGTTTGTTTTAATCTGTAAACGGAATAATGTCACGGACTTTTGGTTCAACATCTTGTATCTTTCCACAGGACAAAATGTGACGTTTTCATGCATGCATGTTATCGGAAATCATGCATAATTAATACAACTGTGATTGCACAAGATACATATCAAAACATGTTGCCTATATTATATCATATAAGAACTTAACAGCGACCTAACATAGAACATTTAGAACATTTTTTCTTCAAGAGACAGATGTGAATTAGTAATTGAACCCCACGCGGTTTACGTAAATTGCCAAAGTCGGCTGCGGTTACCGTCCTCTGTTGCTGTTGCTCGCTAGTGTTGCCCAGCCCAGCTGGGCGTCGACTGCCGTTCGGCACGGCGCGGTCTTGTGCTCGGCCGTCGCGGCCTATCCGGACGGGCATCAGTCGCTGTCCCGCCCACCCTGCAGCCTGACGAGCGCTCAGCGTCGGCCCCATGGCGGGCCGGATCTCAGACAAGCGCTAACCCACCGTGCCAGCAATCTGTCAGGGCACCGGCTCCGGCCACGGGCCCGTACCGGACAGGACCGGCTCCGGCCACGGGCCCGTACCGGACAGGACCGGCTCCGGCCACGGGCCCGTACCGGACAGGACCGGCTCCGGCCACGGGCCCGTACCGGACAGGACCGGCTCCGGCCACGGGCCCGTACCGGACAGGATCCGGCTCCGGCCACGGGCCCGTACCGGACAGGACCGGCTCCGGGCACGGGCCCGTACCGGACAAGACCGGCTCCGGCCACGAGGCGACGCCGGGCAGAACCTGCTCCGACCCCGAGCCGACGCCGGGCAGAACCTGCTCCAACCCGAGCCGATGCCGGGCAGAACCCGCTCGACCCGAGCCGATGCCGGGCAGAACCCGCTCCGACCCCGAGCCGATGCCGGGCAGAACCTGCTCCGACCCCGAGCCGACACTTGACACACCGACAACGAAGAACAACTCAAAACGGCAGGGACGGTGGATGCGAAAGCTGGAAAGGGGTAAGGGGTGGGGAAGGGACGCCCGCTCTTAGTCTCTGGAAATTTAACGTAAACCTTATGATACTCAACGGAAAAAAAACACTCGCCGAATCTCAGATTGAGAATTCAGATCAGATTCTCGCCGAAATTCAGATACCGCGCCGTCATTACACGATAGCCTGTGTCCCCCCCCCCCCCCCACACACACACTCCTACTGCCCGCTCGCCGAATCTCAGATTCGCCGTCATCCGCCGTCATTACGCGATAGCCAACTCCGACTTTGATTTGTCATGCTTCTTGACCCACAACGTTGTCACGGGCCCCGATTTTATCTCTCGCTGCGACTGCAGGACTCTGAATTTCACCCCTTCACACTTCGTGCAGCGTTGCAAATGACCTCGCATCGTCACGCCTCCCTCCACTGCGGGTACGGCACATGGCCGTGGCATGATCACGGTCCAATAGTACAGGTCGTGGTCCAACAAGGCACGGTCAAGACTCGAGCTCATAGCGCTTCACTGGTCATCTATTTGAGTTAGGAATCAGGTCATTTAGAGAATGAGGCAATCAGCCTGAGCCGACAAGCAAGTACATGGGCCGAGTTGGCGGCCTGCGGTGAGCGGCGCTCAGCCTCACCCCCGCCGTGGGCAGCTCTGCCCGACACTGCACCAGGCCACAGATGTGGAGCGGACGAAACCGAAGCCACAGAGCCGGCGCTCATTGCGGCTGGCTTTATCTGACCGCCGGCGTTGTCGCCTCAGGAGGGCGGCGAACGTGCGCCGCCGTCGATGCGCCTCGCGCGAGCGCCGCGAGGAGGGGATACGGGCCGGTGCGTCCGGCACACCAGACCGACCCCCCCCCCCCCCTCCCCGGGGCAGGCTGTGGGTCAGGCTCGAGCGCGGCCCGATGCTGAGCCTATGGTCCCGATGCCAGCTCTCTGTGGCGCTGTAAACTGGCATTCATGGAGTTTACATATATCTAGGGGATTGTCTTAGAGGAAGCCAATGCGGGGTGGCGGTGGTGTAGTGGTTAACGCGTCTGCCTTAACCACTGCGCGTCTGAGAAACCAGAGGTACGGGGTTCGATTCCCCGCGGTGTCCGCCCTTCCCGCCAGGGTGAGAGGCAGGTGACGCCATATAACCTCAGCAGCTGGGTGCGCCGTAAAGCCCCGATGACACACACAGAGAGCAAGCCAATTCGCTGTTTAGGCCCAGTGGGCGTCACATCACCGGTGACCGACACCAGGTCTGTCATCGATCATCTGGGGTTGAAAAATATGGCTATATCAAGAAGATTGTTCGCAACAAGAAGCTCGCTGCATGCTAGGCTGGTTAAATCAAGGACACTCGAGCACGACATCCCGAAACGGCTTAGTCACATCCTTTCGCTGAGGGACTGAGGGAAGCTGATGAGGGATGGGGGGCACACCATAAGGACTCCGATCCACCGGTGCTAGATGACCATGATGCAACCACTGCGCCCAAAATACAAAATAATTCAGCAAGAGATGCAGGCCATATTCTGGCCCTCTCTCAGCACACCAACCATTCTTGAACCGCTACAAATGCTCGTAGGGATTGCTGATTCGTAAAACAAGAGATGAGCTCTTGCCAGTGGCAAATAAGCCGGAGGCCACCACTTTATTGACCAACTCCGTCTTATTGCCCGGCTCGACCAGCGTGCAAACAAGGAGAGCCAACATGAGTCTGGAACAAACAGACGTGCAGCTTTATTGCACGTGCCGGAACGAGACAAAAAACAAGGCCGTTTGTAGCTGTGTAGCGACGCTGGATATGCTATTGCCGGGACGTTTATCGACCACCCAAGTGCTACGGGAGACACAAACCGAAGGCCGGTGACAGGTGGTGAGAGGTGGTTGCTGCCGTGCTACACCTGCTGGTGTTCCACGGTGTCCTCCAGGGGTCCTCGGCCGGCCTCATCTTCTTCGACATCTTCACAAGCGGCCGAAGGTCCTAACTACCTCTCGGACGTCTAGCATCCCATGCTGATGACACCTAACTGCTAGAAAACGCTCGTCCTGGCAACCAACGATCTTGCAGACCAAAAAGGGGAGACGCTTCTCAATGCCTTATCCTATTTCACATCCAACGCTTTGTAAGCAAACCCATCCACGACCAGCCTGCTCTTGTCGACGCGGCCCAAAACCTCAAGACAGGCATAGCCTTCCATCATAGATCTGATCTAACGACGAAAGTTAAGGCGATCAGCTGACGGATGAGCGCCCGGTCTCGCTGCTGCCGTGACCTTCGATGGCCGGTCTCGCTAAAACCGTGAGCTTCGACCGCCGGTCTCGCTAAAGCCGTGACCTTCGACCGCAGGTCTCGCTAAAGCCGTGACGTTCGAGGCCGGTCTCGCTAAAGCCGTGGCCCTTGACGGCCGGTCTCGCTAAAGCCGTGACCTTCGACGGCCGGTATCGCTAAAGCCGTGACCTTCGATGCGACCTGGGGGACGACGGTTGATCAGAAGTCACAAACGGCTTAAGCAGGGTTGCCTTGATTGCATTCCCTCGGTAAACGACTGTTTGATGACTTGTTTGGTGACGTGCGTTGAGGGTCAGCGGCGGATCTCGCCGGATGCAGTGGAAACTGGGTCCAAATGAGCTCAGATCGCGCCGGAAGTAAATAACTGCAGAACAAGAATACTCCTTTCGCGATCTTGGGGTGAAAGGGTAGCAAGGGACGATAAACACCGTTTGATTTGTGTGCGAGCAATGGGACCCGTAGCATCGCAATGAGGATGAAGCTAGGCTGTCAAGTCTTAGTCTAGCTGGTCAAGTCTGCCCTCATCAACGGCGCCACTGACGAGGGCAGACTTGAAACCTGAACTGCAGATGATTACCTCAGCCCGGAAGAGGTTAGTCTACTGCCGAGTAAAACACGGCACGCGTGCGGCACTGCCCCAATAATATATAATGGCATGGCTGAAGCGTGCAGCGAGGTCATCGGTCAGTATATTCGAATCGATCCATCGCGACCCTAATGTTGTATTCTCGGCTTCTGACAACTTGCAGACATTTCCATTAACTGCGGTAAATTTATGGTGTCGCAAGTCGGCGGACTGGGCTAAACATTTACATTGTTAATGTTAACAAACGCTACCAATATGTCCCGGCACCAAACAAATGAATGGGCAGGTGGGGGAGGGGGTTACGTTTTGTCCCATGATTGCAAATGATGCCAAGCTCCATTCGCCATTTGCGCGGAGCATTTGCCAGCACCTTATTATAAAAACCGAATCTCTTTTCAGGCGTCTCTTTTCAAACTGTGGAGCATTGAATCCGGTTGTTAGAATCTACTTCAGGTGGCAAGTGAGACTGGCTTTAGCTCTGGTTTTGGCTCTGATTTTGAACCAGCCTCATCCACTCAGGCTGATCCTTCATCCACTCTGGCATAAGGTCGACAACCATCGCTACAGCTTGTCCTGCGCCTGTCGAATTTAGCAGGAGGGGGGTGCGACAGCTAGTTCGAAACAGCGGTGAGAGACGCAGTTCGACCCAATGTAGCTGACTGAAACCCTGATGGCGGCAGACACCGACACTCCTGTGGTGACGTCAGGCCCGGACCGTCTGTCATCCGACATCTGGGGCCCTCTGCCCCGTCATCCGACATCTGGAGCCCTCTGCCCCGTCATCTGACGGGTACCTAGGAGGGGAACACGCGTCGGCATTAGACCGTGGCCGTACATCTGGACGGGTACCTGGGAGGGGAACACGCGTCGGCATTAGACCGTGGCCGTACATCTGACGGGTACCTGGGAGGGAACACGCGTCGGCATTAGACGGTGGCCGTACATCTGACGGGGACTGGTAAAGAGAACAAACGTCGACAGGTGTTCACTCCTGCGTGATCCTGCCCTGACGGCGAGAACACGCAGCTGGAACATTGTGCACTTTTACCATCGAGCTTCTGAAGGAAAGAGTGTCCCTTACTTCTCGGTGTCAGTTACACAAGGTGCTACGTTCCCCTGCTGATGTCCAGTATGTAAAGAAATTAATTGTGCCCTCAGAAGCCAGAATCGTTATTAAACTTTGGGTGAACAACGGTTTTCACGATTGAATTTCAGTTGAAGCACACAAATATTTCGAAACGTTTCTTGTTATGGCGCGATAGCGAGCGTTTCCGTTTAAGTTTTGTCATGAAGGTCGGGTTTCAAAATTGTTTTAAGGTGAGAAGGGTATGATCGTAGTTCTTCTGAACATGCCCACAATCTTGCAACTGGATGTTTTGCAGGGCACTTTATCACTAGGGATAGCACTCACTTGGCCGCTTCTGTCCAATTTTTTTACTGACAGGCTTTAAAATTGCTTTCAAGATAAAAGGATCAGCACCTTTTTGCTTCTGGTCATTTTGACGATGCTGCAACTGGATGCTTTATAGATCACTTTATCATCAAACCACTACTCAGGTTCGCCAGACGGTGAGCGGCCACTGAAAACAGTTACAGGGACTTGTGGATCAGATGGATAGTCACTTCCACGAAGGTTTACCTAGCGAGATGCTTTACACCTTGCAACCTCGACACTTTGGTTGACCTTGGCCAGCTTCCTTCACTTTTTCTCATCATAAAACGGGCTTAAAAGCCGATGCGAGACATTTTTTCGAGATTTGATTGTGTAACCTAGCACTTAAATACCTTAAGCAAGCGCCACAGCGTCGTTGAATTTCAAGAAGTTGCAACGTTACACTTCTATAACCGCTGTGCAAGTCGCGGGACGCGCAATTCATGATTTTACCTGACCGGGCTCACAAATCAGTGAACCTGGCATGACAAAAAAGGAAACTCGAGAATAAAGTTAAAAAGGCCTGAGAGCAGTCTCTTATATGTAGGTGCATATCTTTCCAGCTCCGGTGCTGTACGCAAAGTGAATGCTTAACAGCTGACGATTTCGCCGCCCCGTTTCAACGTGGAATTATTTCAGTCATTTTCTGTCCAGCTAGTCTGCTAGACCGCCGGACGACGAGTGGCGGCGGCGATGTAATTGAACCTCGGAAGAGCACTTATATTTCCTAATTGAATCTGAGGCGTGAATTTCGTCCGGAGACTGTGGCTCCCAAATGAACGGCTGTTAAGTCAGCAGAAGTGCTGGCCTCATTGGCGTAACTAATGTGACGCATCCAGGTCTAGAAAAGGGAAACGAGTCTATCCTCTATCTGAAGTCATCTAACGATTAGGACAATGGTAGCTTCGACAGAAATATCGCAAAAATAATGATGGAATGCAACTTTGCGAAAACAATTTTGCGTTTAAAATTCAACTTGGATTGGTCATGCGTAAAGCTATGATTAAGGAACAGCTTGTCCATTCGTTAAAAGCAATCCAGTTGCCCCCCCCCCCCCCCCGCCCTCTGAAGGTGAAAAACTTCTAGGAGGAGGGCATCACAAACTCCTCTGCGACTTTAAAAACTGCACAAGCTGGAGCCACGACGAGAGCGGCAACTGAGAGCTCTTATCAAGCTGGAACAGATAGATGAGATTTTGCATATGGCATTCAACAGGCGAGATCACGTTAAAGCACTTTTCAGTTAGCAGTTGACTAACCCCCTTTCTCATTTCAAAACCAGGCATACGACGCTCGAAAAACCACGGAACATCCACAGTGAGAAAAAACCCGTTGATTGGTCCTCAGAAAACTCGATTAGATAGGCACGAGTGGATATCGACAGGCGTGACCTGTCCTGTGGCATGTTAAGTCAAATGAGTGAGGGCTTCTATTGCACTGGCCCATGTGCATATACGTATATATATATATATATATATATATATATATATATATATATATGTATGTAATATCGCGACGTAGCCTAATCCAACCATGCAAAAACAACCAGAACGACAATGATGCACTTCAAAACTTGATAAGGCAAAAACACGGGTCTAGCAGACCTCTTTCAAGCGCATGTCCAGCGAGAAACAAGCGTCTTAAGTGCCTTTCAACAAAGTGTCACCGACATGACCTCGTGATATGGGTCAAAGGTTATGAACAGCCTAGGTCAGAAACTCAAAACTTTAACGTGTGAAACTTATGTACATCACCGCGCTTTAAGTCCTTCGGATGCTACTCCGGAAAAGCTCTAGCGAGCCCCTGAGCTTGATCCCCCTGTACTTGTAAAACCTATAAACCCCCTAAAGGGAAGTGTTGGAACTTGTTTAATGTATCCATGACTGAAAATATCCAGTGAACAGATCGCCACCAACATGCAGGATAAATTGGCACGTGTCTTGCTGGCAGATGATTAGTCATTCAAGCGCCGTTATTATGATGCACGACGAACACGTCGCCGGTGGGCATCACACATGAGGGGAAAAATACGCATGTTTTGGAAACTACAAACAAAACAAAGTAAAATTTTGAAGGAAATCACACATCTTCAGTGTGCGTTTACTGAACAAGCATGATGGGGTCACTTGAATAACAAAAATTGGGTCTAAGGCCAACCTCACGTAAAACATAATGCATTCTAGAACTCAATTCGTGACAGTTGTACAACTTGCAGCAATAAACCTGCAGACATCGAACCAATATGTATTACCTGGATGAATCAGGTAGCGGGAAAACCATTTCATGATATTACGTGACAATGTTGCCTGGTCATATCTTGATTAATCAGCGACCGGGCAGCACCTCCAGAATCATTCAGACTTCAGGTTACCCCGCAGAGCGTCATTGTTTTCGTGGAAATCTGGGATTCCACCCTATCAACAATGTATGTTGGAATGACATTTCATGCAGTGTCATCTCCCACACATGGCACCTGTGTGTGTTGGCGATGATGCTATTGGGATGCTTTGTTACTCGCAAAATGATACCAATGTGTGTCAGTGTGCGAAGCAGCAGCTTCGCCCCTGGAAATCGGGAGGCTGATATACCAAGCATGTCTTCAGTGGCTTCAACGTCAATACTGGTCGCAACACCGAGGACATAAGTTTATAATGATAAGCAACCGTCGTTCGCGATTATTCTCTAGCACAATGTTACGCACGCCATATGCTGCGTCACTAAAAACTTATGTGTCTCACATTCCTATAAATGTCCGGTACTCTTCATCCAATGCCTTCGTGTATAATCATGCGTTTACATACAATGTTTGACGGTGCCTTCACTTCTTCCAACAGCCGATGATTTCATCTCGAGAGCGATTTACGACGATTAAAAAGTTTTGCAGCTTTCGGTGATAATTACCAGGACTAACATGGCGTCGACGAGGTGACTTCGTTCCTGGAGCGTTATCAGTGTCGTCTTTATCTGAAGAGTGCCGCCCAAGCAAGCTTGCCATGCCGGGCGGCGGCGGTTGTTTCTTATCATCCCTAACGAGACCTGTCAGGGCTGCCAGCGGAGGGCAGCAGCCTCCACAGTGTGCCCGGGCCGATATATCCGGTCTCCGAACCAGACGCTCCCGGCCGGACCGGCGCCGAAGGTCAGACGACTCGGACGTCGCCCGAGGCAAAACCCACCGGCCGGTCACGCAATGCTCTGATCGTCCAGACACTGTCCGGTCACCGCCCATTGCAACGTAGAGACGCCAGAATCGTTACCCGAGGGCCGTAGTAATGACTTATCGACCGGGTGGCGTCCGCACCGGCGGCGCCGTGCTCGGCTGACACTGGCGCCGCCGTGTCCCAACGACACCGGCGCCGCTGCCCCTGCCCCCCCCCCCCCCCCCTGTCACTGGCGCCGCGGTCCCCGCTGACACCGGCGCCGCTAGCGCGACGCCTCTTTAAAACGAGCCGCTTCGCCAGCGGCCCGCCGGCATTGCAGGTGAGAGCCAGGCGTGCCCACAACAGACGACAGAGTCGCGCCTCGGGCGCCCACAACAGACGACAGTGCCTTGCCTCGGGCGCCCACAACAGACGGCAGCGCCATGCTTCCAGAAGGGCAGCACAGCATTGGCGATCTATCGACACTGGTAATTTTCTCAGAGCACTTGGCGAGGGACTTTTCTTTGCTAATTGGAAATAACGTTGCAAAAACTGTCTGGAAATTTTCAAGAAGTGAATCGATCATGTTGAAAACATAAAAAAGAGGAGAAACAGGTAGACAGTCGGATCGCTCTATGCTATTCAGATGCAGTTTATGTACACACGGTTTTCAACCATTCCTAATTGTACTGGACTGGCCTGCAATTGTGGCTTTGCCACCAGAGCTCACGCTGAGCAACGTTTGTTGCCTACTGATCGCAGAAAAGGCAGCAACCAGCGTTTGTTGCCTACCACCCCGAGTCAGCTGTCGTGTAGCGCAATGCCAGTGCAGCGGATAACTTCGGTATGGTCTTGGTGCGAGACGGACCGTGAGCAGGTCTTCTTGTGTCGTGCAATACTGCAACACGGCCGCTTCTTGCCAGGATAGCCCTCTCCGGCCAAGCGCCAGCTGACCACTACGCGATGGTTGAGCCAAAACAGCTCGCTTTCAAGGGGACTTGCATCCGGTGCTCTCGTTCTCGGCTTCTGCTGCCGATGGGTCCATTGCACAAATGCTGACATTCAGGCAAATACTGCCGAAGTTTTAACGTCTGCCATGTTTATTCATCTGCAGCAGATAACGTTCCCGACATCAGTGGGGTGATGAGCAGGGGTTTATCGTTCTAGCGAATGCGGCGATAAAACTGACCACTGGCTGTGCGAAACTGGCGGTATGGGCCACTCTGGACGTGACAGCCTGGTTGCCAACTCATTCGCAGAAAGCTGTGCCGTGCCTCGGCCGCTCACCTGGGACTTGTGCCGTTTTCAAAAGTCAAATAGAAAACATCGATATCATAACGCTATAGAAACACTCACCTTAACGTTACGTCGGCGCGCTGTAATGTGTAATAACATGAAAGTGTACGATTTCAGCGAAATCATCTGAAATGCATATATAATAAATACATGCAACAAACTGGGTAATGCGCATGGCAAACTCAGTCAGCACCGGACAAGCTTCATCGTCAGCTGCGGGTATCCTGCCGGCAAACCTGTCTTCAAGGCGCACGAGCTTTTTCGAGATATGTTCGGAAACAACACCACTCTAAGCAATACACTTAAATGCACCATCTGCAATAAAAGGCCGCAGTGCCATTGGTGAAACGACATGCCTGTGTATTGTTCTGTCGTTGGTGCGTAACACAACAGGATGGATATCCCTCAGCAATGCATTTCGCGGTAAAATGTTGGCGCAGACAGATGCACTGTTGTGGATCTTGATGTTTTCCATAACTGCTACACGCCTTAGATCACTGTGATTTAGTGATTCGGCCGCTGGAGATCTCCCGCCAGAAGTTCAAGGCTGTTAGAAGGCACGTGGAGAGTGCATCAGCATGGTAAGTTCAAGGCTGTTAGAAGGCACGTGGAGAGTGCATCAGCATGGTAAATTCAAGGCTGTTAGAAGGCACGTGGAGAGTGCATCAGCGTGGTAAGCTCCAGGCTGTTAGAAGGCACATGGAAAGTGCATCAGCATGGTAAGTTCAAGGCTGTTAGAAGGCACGTGGAGAGTGCATCAGCATGGTAAGTTCCAGGCTGTTAGAAGGCACATGGAGAGTGCATCAGCATGGTGTTCGGATGGCGGTGCGCGTATGCAAGGCGTATGTCTGTTTATACTTTGCTTTAGGCTTGAAGACATCCATGAAACATTCGACCTAGTATTTCATAACTGATTCAGCTTTAATAGGAGTAGAAAATGGCGGACGTTTGGCATTGTGTCGATGGCAATTATATAAGTACCTGACAAGAGCAAAGAGCCAAATGGGTAGTCGGCAGTGTAGACCTTTATCGCCCATGTGAGGTTTATCGGTTTACATGCCAACCATTTATCTTTAGTGCCTACCCTGGTCTGGTGAGTGCAATCACCATAAACCTTATAAACTAGCGTTGCATGGCCGTATATACGATTACACACTCTAATTGAACGCAGATTCATCACAGGATGTCCAGACGCTACAGCGGACTACAGGCTAGCGCCTGCAGCACTGCCCGACCGCCCGTGCCCTGGTGATGCCCGTGTCCTCCGGCTGGGGCGGGTAGCCCCAACCCGACCCCACCTGACCCGACCGACGCGACCCGATCTGACCTGACCTGAACTGACCTGACCTGTACTGACCTGGACTAGCCCGACCTGACTCGACCAGACCTGAACTGGTCTGGTCGAGATTGGACGTCCCTGCAGGTGAACGGTGACGCGATACCCCTGTGATAGTTTCAACGGCCATGCCTTTGAGAACCATACCCGTCCTTAAGATTCATGATATTGGCGTGTGCATACATAAACAAGTTATAGCAACAGGTTCAGGTGCCTAAACTCCGTCACTTATCTACCCTATGGCTTAGTTATAAGCCATATACGAGACATATATGTACATATACAGGTGTGTGTACATATATATATATATATATATATATATATATATATATATGTATAAGCAGTCTCTGCAGCGTAGTCTTGACGAATCAAGGAATTTGGTAACGAACGGGCCGCACAGTTCACCAGAGGACAAGCACTGCAAAATACAAATTCTACACCATATGGCATCTAAAGCATTCACGTCACGTTGAGGAGCCAGCAAATCCTATGCACGTCAAAACAGGCTCAATTAGGACTGACAGTCTCAGCAAATTTGCGATTCCACGAAAACATCAAAAATGCTATCACAAAAGCTAGCGGAGCGCAAGATCCATTTTGCCCTGCAGAGAAGTTTACTCCTGAAGACACTTATCACGAAGCACGAGTGCCACACACACGAACAGTCTTTGACCGATGCGACATGGCAGACGTCACTTGGTCACAAACAATTCCCTCAGCTTTCACATATCGTAAAACAGAGCGGTTGTACTTGAAACTGGTAAACTTTACTGATCACCAGCTGAAAAGTTCCGCGCTGACGGAGGAGGGATAGCTATGAGGACTAGGCGGTTTCTTCAAGGGCCGCCGTTCTTCCATCAACCGTGCCATCCATCATCATCCTTGCCCACAGACGTAACCGGCAATCTTACGAGAACTCGATAGGGAACTAACTAACGCGACTTCGAAACTCGTTATGTTATTTGTTCCTCCCACAACTGTCCAACTTGCCTCCAGCGGTCTTTTGTGCCTCAAACGACAAAAGTGTAGAACCCCTGTCTGGCGACACAGCCACGTTCGCCGTCGCGTCTCCTATTCAAAGAAATTCTGACGTTCTCATACCGAAGTCAACGTCCCTTCCTTATCCAGATTCGATGAGACCAGACCACATTCATAGCCCACTGGCCTCAAAAACGTCAGGGTGGAAGTGCCGAACTCTCTTGACTCATTCCAAAGCAAACCAGCCGGGGGCGGTATTTGCAAAGACGCTGAGAGGGCTCGTCCTATGGCGCATCAACACAGGCAGTACAGTTGTCTCCGATCTGGATTCCACCCGGATTTCGACCACTTAATTGCGTCATTGCTATACTGCAGTTACCATAACTCGTGCCGCACTGGCTTACGACGCCACATTTGTCGTCACAACTGGGGGGGGGGGGGATGAACAGCGTGCCATCTTGCGTAATCAATTTTGGGTCCCGTGCATAGTAAGAAGTAAAATTCTGGCGAAAAGGTCTCACCGGGACATGATGCAAGCTCAATACATGTTTCTGCGCAGTTGGTTGAGGTCATC
>NW_023597034.1:14470671-14496204 GCF_011947565.3 Pollicipes pollicipes | reverse complement strand
GGAAGGCCGGCGTCCATCCACCGGGCGTCAACTCGCTAGTGGGTGAGCCCACATCGTATGATAAGTGGCATGAGCACAGCTGTGAAATCTCGCCATGTGGTTTGTACACTCCATACAGCTGGTGGTGGCGAGGGTCGCTGACACTGGTGGTTCATGCTGTCCACGACGTATGCTGTCGTGCAGGGGTCAGGCCGCAGCTGGCTTCACTGGTTGCTAGCTTGGCGGACAAACCGGTGTTGTCTGGGCCGATTTCAGGGCATCGCAGGCAAACTATCGTGACCATGATGCCTATAAAGAAAACGATGTGATGCTATGGAGATGGTAGCAAACTAATCGGCGCCGGGTCTTATCCCAGCTTAGCCAGACACCTTCGAACGTGCCCAGACATGGTGCATCTCTCCGATATTCTCGCATGACATGCAATAGATGACGCTGACACGTGACATGACAGACGGCAGGCATGCAGCCGCGCATGGCGGCTCTTGCGCACAGGGGCATCTGGCAAGTGCTGAATTGTTCCATCATTATGTATCGGGTGTTTCAGGAAGCTCTCTAAATGACCTTCAGTTCTGAACCTTGAAATAACAAATGTGAGAGCATCACCCAGTTAGTCCAAATACCTAGTTTGTTTTAATCTGTAACGGAATAATGTCACGGACTTTTGGTTCAACATCTGTATCTTTCCACAGGACAAATGTGACGTTTTCATGCATGCATGTTATCGGAAATCATGCATAATTAATACAACTGTGATTGCACAAGATACATATCAAAACATGTTGCCTATATTATATCATATAAGAAACTTAACAGCGACCTAACATAGAACATTTAGAACATTTTTTCTTCAAGAGACAGATGTGAATTAGTAATTGAACCCCACGCGGTTTACGTAAATTGCCAAAGTCGGCTGCGGTTACCGTCCTCTGTTGCTGTTGCTCGCTAGTGTGCCCAGCCCCAGCTGGGCGTCCGACTGCCGTTCGGCACGGCGCGGTCTTGTGCTCGGCCGTCGCGGCTATCCGGACAGGGCATCAGTCGCTTGTCCCGCCCCACCCTGCAGCCTGACGAGCGCTCAGCGTCGGCCCCATGGCGGGCCGGATCTCAGACAAGCGCTAACCGCCGTGCCAGCAATCTGTCAGGGCCCGGCTCCGGCTACGGGCCCGTACCGGACAGACCGGCTCGGCCACGGGCCGTACCGGACAGGACCGGCTCCGGCCACGGGCCCGTGCCGGACAGGACGGCTCCGGCCACGGGCCCGTACCGGACAGGATCGGCTCCGGCCACGGGCCCGTACCGGACAGGACCGGCTCCGGCCACGGGCCCGTACCGGACAGGACCGGCTCCGGGCAGAACCTGCTCCAACCCCGAGCCGATGCCGGGCAGAACCTGCTCCGACCCCGAGCCGACACTAGACACACCGACAACGAAGAACAACTCAAAACGGCAGGGGACGGTGGATGCGAAAGCTGGAAAGAGGTAAGGGGTGGGGAAGGGGACGCCCGCTCTCAGTCTCTGGAAATTTAACGTAAACCTTATGATACTCAACGGAAAAAAACACTCGCCGAATCTCAGATTGAGAATTCAGATCAGATTCTCGCCGAAATTCAGATACCGCGCCGTCATTGCACGATAGCCTGTGTCCCCCCCCCCCCCCCCCCCCCACACACACACTCCTACTGCCCGCTCGCCGAATCTCAGATTCGCCGTCATCCGCCGTCATTACGCAATAGCCAACTCCGGCTTTGATTTGTCATGCTTCTTGACCCACAACGTTGTCACGGGCCCCGATTTTATCTCTCGCTGCGACTGCAGGACTCTGAATTTCACCCCTTCACACTTCGTGCAACGTTGCAAATGACCTCGCATCGTCACGCCTCCCTCCACTGCGGGTACGGCACATGGCCGTGGCATGATCACGGTCCAATAGTACAGGTCGTGGTCCAACAAGGCACGGTCAAGACTCGAGCTCATAGCGCTTCACTGGTCATCTATTTGAGTTAGGAATCAGGTCATTTAGAGAATGAGGCAATCAGCCTGAGCCGACAAGCAAGTACATGGGCCGAGTTGGCGGCCTGCGGTGAGCGGCGCTCAGCCTCACCCCCGCCGTGGGCAGCTCTGCCCGACACTGCACCAGGCCACAGATGTGGAGCGGACGAAACCGAAGCCAGCAGAGCCGGCGCTCATTGCGGCTGGCTTTATCTGACCGCCGGCGTTGTCGCCTCAGGAGGGCGGCGAACGTGCGCCGCCGTCGATGCGCCTCGCGCGAGCGCCGCGAGGAGGGGATACGGGCCGGTGCGTCCTGCAGACCAGACCGACCCCCCCCCCCCCCTCCCCGGGGCAGGCTGTGGGTCAGGCTCGAGCGCGGCCCGATGCTGAGCCTATGGTCCCGATGCCAGCTCTCTGTGGCGCTGTAAACTGGCATTCATGGAGTTTACATATATCTAGGGGATTGTCTTAGAGGAAGCCAATGCGGGGTGGCGGTGGTGTAGTGGTTAACGCGTCTGCCTTAACCACTGCGCGTCTGAGAAACCAGAGGTACGGGGTTCGATTCCCCGCGGTGTCCGCCCTTCCCGCCAGGGTGAGAGGCAGGTGACGCCATATAACCTCAGCAGCTGGGTGCGCCGTAAAGCCCCGATGACACACACAGAGAGCAAGCCAATTCGCTGTTTAGGCCCAGTGGGCGTCACATCACCGGTGACCGACACCAGGTCTGTCATCGATCATCTGGGGTTGAAAAATATGGCTATATCAAGAAGATTGTTCGCAACAAGAAGCTCGCTGCATGCTAGGCTGGTTAAATCAAGGACACTCGAGCACGACATCCCGAAACGGCTTAGTCACATCCTTTCGCTGAGGGACTGAGGGAAGCTGATGAGGGATGGGGGGCACACCATAAGGACTCCGATCCACCGGTGCTAGATGACCATGATGCAACCACTGCGCCCAAAATACAAAATAATTCAGCAAGAGATGCAGGCCATATTCTGGCCCTCTCTCAGCACACCAACCATTCTTGAACCGCTACAAATGCTCGTAGGGATTGCTGATTCGTAAAACAAGAGATGAGCTCTTGCCAGTGGCAAATAAGCCGGAGGCCACCACTTTATTGACCAACTCCGTCTTATTGCCCGGCTCGACCAGCGTGCAAACAAGGAGAGCCAACATGAGTCTGGAACAAACAGACGTGCAGCTTTATTGCACGTGCCGGAACGAGACAAAAAACAAGGCCGTTTGTAGCTGTGTAGCGACGCTGGATATGCTATTGCCGGGACGTTTATCGACCACCCAAGTGCTACGGGAGACACAAACCGGAGGCCGGTGACAGGTGGTGAGAGGTGGTTGCTGCCGTGCTACACCTGCTGGTGTTCCACGGTGTCCTCCAGGGGTCCTCGGCCGGCCTCATCTTCTTCGACATCTTCACAAGCGGCCGAAGGTCCTAACTACCTCTCGGACGTCTAGCATCCCATGCTGATGACACCTAACTGCTAGAAAACGCTCGTCCTGGCAACCAACGATCTTGCAGACTAAAAAGGGGAGACGCTTCTCAATGCCTTATCCTATTTCACATCCAACTCTTTGTAAGCAAACCCATCCACGACCAGTCTGCTCTTGTCGACGCGGCCCAAAACCTCAAGACAGGCATAGCCTTCCATCATAGATCTGATCTAACGACGAAAGTTAAGGCGATCAGCTGACGGATGAGCGCCCGGTCTCGCTGCTGCCGTGACCTTCGATGGCCGGTCTCGCTAAAACCGTGAGCTTCGACCGCCGGTCTCGCTAAAGCCGTGACCTTCGACCGCAGGTCTCGCTAAAGCCGTGACGTTCGAGGCCGGTCTCGCTAAAGCCGTGGCCCTTGACGGCCGGTCTCGCTAAAGCCGTGACCTTCGACGGCCGGTATCGCTAAAGCCGTGACCTTCGATGCGACCTGGGGGACGACGGTTGATCAGAAGTCACAAACGGCTTAAGCAGGGTTGCCTTGATTGCATTCCCTCGGTAAACGACTGTTTGATGACTTGTTTGGTGACGTGCGTTGAGGGTCAGCGGCGGATCTCGCCGGATGCAGTGGAAACTGGGTCCAAATGAGCTCAGATCGCGCCGGAAGTAAATAACTGCAGAACAAGAATACTCCTTTCGCGATCTTGGGGTGAAAGGGTAGCAAGGGACGATAAACACCGTTTGATTTGTGTGCGAGCAATGGGACCCGTAGCATCGCAATGAGGATGAAGCTAGGCTGTCAAGTCTTAGTCTAGCTGGTCAAGTCTGCCCTCATCAACGGCGCCACTGACGAGGGCAGACTTGAAACCTGAACTGCAGATGATTACCTCAGCCCGGAAGAGGTTAGTCTACTGCCGAGTAAAACACGGCACGCGTGCGGCACTGCCCCAATAATATATAATGGCATGGCTGAAGCGTGCAGCGAGGTCATCGGTCAGTATATTCGAATCGATCCATCGCGACCCTAATGTTGTATTCTCGGCTTCTGACAACTTGCAGACATTTCCATTAACTGCGGTAAATTTATGGTGTCGCAAGTCGGCGGACTGGGCTAAACATTTACATTGTTAATGTTAACAAACGCTACCAATATGTCCCGGCACCAAACAAATGAATGGGCAGGAGGGGGAGGGGGTTACGTTTTGTCCCATGATTGCAAATGATGCCAAGCTCCATTCGCCATTTGCGCGGAGCATTTGCCAGCACCTTATTATAAAAACCGAACCTCTTTTCAGGCGTCTTTTTCAAACTGTGGAGCATTGAATCCGGTTGTTAGAATCTACTTTAGGTGGCATGTGAGACTGGCTTTAGCTCTGGTTTTGGCTCTGATTTTGAACCAGCGTCATCCACTCAGGCTGATCTTCATCCACTCTGGCATAAGGTCGACAACCATCGCGTCATCGCGTGTCCTGCGCCTGTCGAATTTAGCAGGAGGGGGGTGCGACAGCTAGTTCGAAACAGCGGTGAGAGACGCAGTTCGACCCAATGTAGCTGACTGAAACCCTGATGGCGGCAGACACCGACACTCCTGTGGTGACGTCAGGCCCGGACCGTCTGTCATCCGACATCTGGGGCCCTCTGCCCCGTCATCCGACATCTGGGGCCCTCTGCCCCGTCATCCGACATCTGGGGCCCTCTGCCCCGTCATCTGACGGGTACCTGGGAGGGGAACACGCGTCGACATTAGACCGTGGCCGTACATCTGGCGGGTACCTGGGAGGGAACACGCGTCGGCATTAGACCGTGGCCGTACATCTGGCGGGTACCTGGGAGGGAACACGTGTCGGCATTAGACCGTGGCCGTACATCTGACGGGTACCTGGGAGGGAACACGCGTCGGCATTAGACCGTGGCCGTACATCTGACGGGTACCTGGGAGGGAACACGCGTCGGCATTAGACGGTGGCCGTACATCTGACGGGGACTGGTAAAGAGAACAAACGTCCACAGGTGTTCACTCCTGCGTGATCCTGCCCTGACGGCGAGAACACGCAGCTGGGACATTGTGCACTTTTACCATCGAGCTTCTGAAGGAAAGAGTGTCCTTTTACTTCTCGGTGTCAGTTACACAACGTGTTACGTCCCCTGCTGATGTCCAGTATGTAAAGAAATTAATTGTGCCCTCAGAAACCAGAATCGTTATTAAACTTTGGGTGAACAATAGGTTTTCACGATTGAATGTCAGTTGAAGCACACAAATATTTCGAAACGTTTCTTGCTATGGCGCGATAGCGAGCGTTTCCGTTTAAGTTTTGTCATGAAGGTCGGGTTTCAAAATTGTTTTAAGATGAGAAGGGTATGATCGTAGTTCTTCTGAACATGCCCACAATCTTGCAACTGGATGTTTTGCAGGGCACTTTATCACTAGGGACAGCACTCACTTGGCCGCTTCTGTCAATTTTTTTACTGGCAGGCTTTAAAATTGCTTTCAAGATAAAAGGATCAGCACCTTTTTGCTTCTGGTCATTTTGACGATGCTGCAACTGGATGTTTATAGATCACTTTATCATCAAACCACTACTCAGGTTCGCCAGACGGTGAGCGGCCGCTGAAAACAGTTACAGGGACTTGTGGATCAGATGGATAGTCACTTCCACGAAGGTTTACCTAGCGAGATACTTTACACCTTGCAACCCTCGACACTTTGGTTGGCCTTGACCAGCTTCCTTCACTTTTTCTCATCATAAAACGGGCTTAAAAGCCGATGCGAGACATTTTTCGAGATTTGATTGTGTAACCTAGCACTTAAATACCTTAAGCAGCGCCACAGCGTCGTTGAATTTCAAGAAGTTGCAACGTTACACTTCTATAACCGCTGTGCAAGTCGCGGGACGCGCAATTCATGATTTTACCTGACCGGGTCACAAATCAGTGAACCGGCATGAAAAAAAGGAAACTCGAGAATAAAGTTAAAAAGGCCTGAGAGCAGTCTCTTATATGTAGGTGCATATCTTTCCAGCTCCGGTGCTGTACGCAAAGTGAATGCTTAACAGCTGACGATTTCGCCGCCCCGTTTCAACGTGGAATTATTTCAGTCATTTTCTGTCCAGCTAGTCTGCTAGACCGCCGGACGACGAGTGGCGGCGGCGATGTAATTGAACCTCGGAAGAGCACTTATATTTCTAATTGAATCTGAGGCGTGAATTTCGTCCGAGACTGTGGCTCCCAAATGAACGGCTGTTAAGTCAGCAGAAGTGCTGGCCTCATTGGCGTAACTAATGTGACGCATCCAGGTCTAGAAAAGGGAAACGAGTCTATCCTCTATCTGAAGTCATCTAACGATTAGGACAATGGTAGCTTCGACAGAAATATCGCAAAAATAATGATGGAATGCAATTTTGCGAAAACAATTTTGTGTTTAAAATTTAACTTGGATTGGTCATGCGTAAAGCTATGATTAAGGAACAGCTTGTCCATTCGTTAAAAGCAATCCAGTTGCCCCCCCCCCCCGCCCTCTGAAGGTGAAAAACTTCTAGAGGAGGGCATCACAAACTCCTCTGCGACTTTAAAAACTGCACAAGCTGGAGCCACGACGAGAGCGGCAACTGAGAGCTCTTATCAAGCTGGAACAGATAGATGAGATTTTGCATATGGCATTCAACAGGCGAGATCATGTTAAAGCACTTTTCAATTAGCAGTTGACTAACCCCCTTTCTCATTTCAAAACCAGGCATACGACGCTCGAAAAACCACGGAACGTCCACAGTGAGAAAAAACCCGTTGATTGGTCCTCAGAAAACTCGATTAGATAGGCACGAGTGGATATCGACAGGCGTGACCTGTCCTGTGGCATGTTAAGTCAAATGAGTGAAGGCTTCTATTGCACTGGCCCATGTGCATATATATATATATATATATATATATATATATATATATATATATATATGTGTGTGTGTGTGTGTATATATCGCGACGTAGCCTAATCCAGCCATGCAAAAACAACCAGAACGACAATGATGCACTTCAAAACTTGATAAGGCAAAAACACGGGTCTAGCAGACCTCTTTCAAGCGCATGTCCAGCGAGAGACAAGCGTCTTAAGTGCCTTTCAACAAAGTGTCACCGACATGGCCTCGTGATATGGGTCAAAGATTATTAACAGCCTAGGTCAGAAACTCAAAACTTTAACGTGTGAAACTTATGTACATCACCGCGCTTTAAGTCCTTCGGATGCTACTCCGGAAAAGCCCTAGCGAGCCCCTGAGCTTGATCCCCCTGTACTTGTAAAACCTACAAACCCCCTAAAGGGAAGTGTTGGAACTTGTTTAATGTATCCATGACTGAAAATATCCAGTGAACAGATCGCCACCAACATGCAGGATAAATTGGCATGTGTGTTGCTGGCAGACGATTAGTCATTCAAGCGCCATTATGATGCACGACGAACACGTCGCCGGTGGGCATCACACATGCGGGGAAAAATACGCATGTTTTGGAAACTACAAACAAAACAAAGTAAAATTTTGAAGGAAATCACACATCTTCAGTGTGCGTTTACTGAACAAGCATGATGGGATCACTTGAATAACAAAAATTGGGTCTAAGGCCAACCTCACGTAAAACATAATGCATTCTAGAACTCGATTCGTGACAGTTGTACAACTTGCAGCAATAAACCTGCAGACATCGAACCAATATGTATTACCTGGATGAATCAGGTAGTGGGAAAACCATTTCATGATATTATGTGGCAATGTTGTTTGGTCATATCTTGATTAATCAGCGACCGGGCAGCACCTCCAGAATCATTGAGACTTCAGGTTACTCCGCAGAGTGTCATTGTTTTCGTGGAAATCTGGGATTCCACCCTATCAACAATGGCTGTTGGAATGACATTTCATGCAGTGTCATCTCCCACACATGGCACCTGTGTGTATTGGCGATGATGCTATTAGGATGCTTTGTTACTCGCAAAATGATACCAATGTGTGTCAGTGTGCGAAGCAGCAGCTTCGCCCCTGGAAATCGGGAGGCTGATATACCAAGCATGTCTTCAGTGGCTTCAACGTCAATACTGGTCGCAACACCGAGGACATAAGTTTATAATGATAAGCAACCGTCGTTCGCAATTATTCTCTAGCACAATGTTACGCACGCCATATGCTGCGTCACTAAAAACTTATGTGTCTCACATTCCTATAAATGTCCGGTACTCTTCATTCAATGCCTTCGTGTATAATCATACGTTTACATACAATGTTTGTCGGTGCCTTCATTTCTTCCAACAGCCGATGATTTCATCTCGAGAGCGATTTACGACGATTAAAAGGTTTTGCAGCTTTCGGTGATAATTACCAGGACTAACATGGCGTCGACGAGGTGACTTCGTTCCTGGAGCGTTATCAGTGTCGTCTTTATCTGAAGAGTGCCGCCCAAGCAAGCTTGCCATGCCGGGCGGCGGCGGTTGTTTCTTATCATCCCTAACGAGACCTGTCAGGGCTGCCAGCGGAGGGCAGCAGCCTCCACAGTGTGCCCGGGCCGATATATCCGGTCCCGAACCAGACGCTCCCGGCCGGACCGGCGCCGAAGGTCAGACGACTCGGACGTCGCCCGAGGCAAAACCCACCGGCCGGTCACGCAATGCTCTGATCGTCCAGACACTGTCCGGTCACCGCCCATTGCAACGTAGAGACGCCAGAATCGTTACCCGAGGGCCGTAGTAATGACTTATCGACCGGGTGGCGTCCGCACCGGCGGCGCCGTGCTCGGCTGACACTGGCGCCGCCGTGTCCCAACGACACCGGCGCCGCTGCCCCTGCCCCCCCCCCCCCCCCCCCTGTCACTGGCGCCGCGGTCCCCGCTGACACCGGCGCCGCTAGCGCGACGCCTCTTTAAACGAGCCGCTTCGCCAGCGGCCCGCCGGCATTGCAGGTGAGAGCCAGGCGTGCCCACAACAGACGACAGAGTCGCGCCTCGGGCGCCCACAACAGACGACAGTGCCGTGCCTCGGGCGCCCACAACAGACGGCAGCGCCATGCTTCCAGAAGGGCAGCACAGCATTGGCGATCTATCGACACTGGTAATTTTCTCAGAGCACTTGGCGAGGGACTTTTCTTTGCTAATTGGAAATAACGTTGCAAAAACTGTCTGGAAATTTTCAAGAAGTGAATCGATCATGTTGAAAACATAAAAAAGAGGAGAAACAGGTAGACAGTCGGATCGCTCTATGCTATTCAGATGCAATTTATGTACACACGGCTTTCAACCATTCCTAATTGTACTGGACTGGCCTGCAATTGTGGCTTTGCCACCAGAGCTCACGCTGAGCAACGTTTGTTGCCTACTGATCGCAGAAAAGGCAGCAACCAGCGTTTGTTGCCTACCACCCCGAGTCAGCTGTCGTGTAGCGCAATGCCAGTGCAGCGGATAACTTCGGTATGGTCTTGGTGCGAGACGGACCGTGGGCAGGTCTTCTTGTGTCGTGCAATACTGCAACACGGCCGCTTCTTGCCAGGATAGCCCTCTCCGGCCAAGCGCCAGCTGACCACTACGCGATGGTTGAGCCAAACAGCTCGCTTTCAAGGGGACTTGCATCCGGTGCTCTCGTTCTCGGCTTCTGCTGCCGATGGGTCCATTGCACAAATGCTGACATTCAGGCAAATACTGCCGAAGTTTTAACGTCTGCCATGTTTATTCATCTGCAGCAGATAACGTTCCCGACATCAGTGGGTGATGAGCAGGGGTTTATCGTTCTAGCGAATGCGGCGATAAAACTGACCACTGGCTGTGCGAAACTGGCGGTATGGGCCACTCTGGACGTGACAGCCTGGTTGCCAACTCATTCGCAGAAAGTTGTGCCGTGCCTCGGCCGCTCACCTGGGACTTGTGCGGTTTTCAAAGGTCAAATAGAAAACATCGATATCATAACGCTATAGAAACACTCACCTTAACGTTACGTCGGCGCGCTGTAATGTGTAATAACATGAAAGTGTACGATTTCAGCGAAATCATCTGAAATGCATATATAATAAATACATGCAACAAACTGGGTAATGCGCATGGCAAACTCAGTCAGCACCGGACAAGCTTCATCGTCAGCTGCGGGTATCCTGCCGGCAAACCTGTCTTCAAGGCGCACGAGCTTTTTCGAGATATGTTCGGAAACAACACCACTCTAAGCAATACACTAAAATGCACCATCTGCAATAAAAGGCCGCAGTGCCATTGGTGAAACGACATGCCTGTGTATTGTTCTGTCGTTGGTGCGTAACACAACAAGATGGATATCCCTCAGCAATGCATTTCGCGGTAAAATGTTGGTGCAGACAGATGCACTGTTGTGGATCTTGATGTTTTCCATAACTGCTACACGCCTTAGATCACTGTGATTTAGTGATTCGGCCGCTGGAGATCTCCCGCCAGAAGTTCAAGGCTGTTAGAAGGCACGTGGAGAGTGCATCAGCATGGTAAGTTCAAGGCTGTTAGAAGGCACGTGGAGAGTGCATCAGCATGGTAAGTTCCAGGCTGTTAGAAGGCACATGGAGAGTGCATCAGCATGGTAAGTTCAAGGCTGTTAGAAGGCACGTGGAGAGTGCATCAGCATGGTAAGTTCCAGGCTGTTAGAAGGCACATGGAGAGTGCATCAGCATGGTGTTCGGATGGCGGTGCGCGTATGCAAGGCGTATGTCTGTTTATACTTTGCTTTAGGCTTGAAGACATCCATGAAACATTCGACCTAGTATTTCATAACTGATTCAGCTTTAATAGGAGTAGAAAATGGCGGACGTTTTGGCATTGTGTCGATGGCAATTATATAAGTACCTGACAAGAGCAAAGAGCCAAATGGGTAGTCGGCAGTGTAGACCTTTATCGCCCATGTGAGGTTTATCGGTTTACATGCCAACCATTTATCTTTAGTGCCTACCCTGGTCTGGTGAGTGCAATCACCATAAACCTTATAAACTAGCGTTGCATGGCCGTATATACGATTACACACTCTAATTGAACGCAGATTCATCACAGGATGTCCCAGACGCTACAGCGGACTACAGGCTAGCGCCTGCAGCACTGCCCGACCGCCCGTGCCCTGGTGATGCCCGTGTCCTCCGGCTGGGGCGGGTAGCCCCAACCCGACCCCACCTGACCCGACCGACGCGACCCGATCTGACCTGACCTGAACTGACCTGACCTGTACTGACCTGGACTAGCCCGACCTGACTCGACCAGACCTGAACTGGTCTGGTCGAGATTGGACGTCCCTGCAGGTGAACGGTGACGCGATACCCCTGTGATAGTTTCAACGGCCATGCCTTTGAGAACCATACCTGTCCTTAAGATTCATGATATTGGCGTGTGCATACATAAACAAGTTATAGCAACAGGTTCAGGTGCCTAAACTCCGTCACTTATCTACCCTATGGCTTAGTTATAAGCCATATACGAGACATATATGTACATATACAGGTGTGTGTACATATATATATATATATATATATATATATATATATATATGTATAAGCAGTCTCTGCAGCGTAGTCTTGACGAATCAAGGAATTTGGTAACGAACGGGCCGCACAGTTCACCAGAGGACAAGCACTGCAAAATACAAATTCTACACCATATGGCATCTAAAGCATTCACGTCACGTTGAGGAGCCAGCAAATCCTATGCACGTCAAAACAGGCTCAATTAGGACTGACAGTCTCAGCAAATTTGCGATTCCACGAAAACATCAAAGATGCTATCACAAAAGCTAGCGGAGCGCAAGATCCATTTTGCCCTGCAGAGAAGTTTACTCCTGAAGACACTTATCACGAAGCACGAGTGCCACACGCACGAACAGTCTTTGACCGATGCGACATGGCAGACGTCACTTGGTCACAAACAATTCCCTCAGCTTTCACATATCGTAAAACAGAGCGGTTGTACTTGAAACTGGTAAACTTTACTGATCACCAGCTGAAAAGTTCCGCGCTGACGGAGGAGGAATAGCTATGAGGACTAGGCGGTTTCTTCAAGGGCCGCCGTTCTTCCATCAACCGTGCCATCCATCATCATCCTTGCCCACAGACGTAACCGGCAATCTTACGAGAACTCGATAGGGAACTAACTAACGCGACTTCCGAAACTCGTTATGTTATTTGTTCCTCCCACAACTGTCCAACTTGCCTCCAGCGGTCTTTTGTGCCTCAAACGACAAAAGTGTAGAACACCCTGTCTGGCGACACAGCCACGTTCGCCGTCGCGTCTCCTATTCAAAGAAATTCTGACGTTCTCATACCGAAGTCAACGTCCCTTCCTTATCCAGATTTGATGAGACCAGACACATCATATCCCACTGCGCTCAAAAACGTCAGGGTGAAGTGCCGAACTCTTCTTGACCTCCTCCCAAAAGCAAACCAGCCGGGGGCGGTATTTTGCAAAGACGGCTGAGAGGGCTCGTCCTATGGCGCATCACACAGCAGTTGTCCTCAGAATCTGGATTCCACCCGGATTTCGACCACTTAAATTGCGTCATTGCTATACTGCAGTTACCATAACTCGTGCCGCACCGGCTTACGACGCCACATTTGTCGTCACAACTGGGGGGGGGGGGGATGAACAGCGTGCCATCTTGCGTAATCAATTTTGGCTCCCGTGCATAGTAAGAAGTAAAATTCTGGCGAAAAGGTCTCACCGGGACATGATGCAAGCTCAATACATGTTTCAGTGCAGTTGGTTGAGGTCATCAGAGGTCAGAAAGGCCAAAAGAAACAAGAATGCGTGTAGAAATCTAACATATCTTAGTTAAAATTAAATTAGCTTATCGTCAAACATGAAAAGTTAATGCATTAAGATTCAGTTCATACCGGTTTAGCTTTCAGTACGGGTCAGATCAGGTCGGGTCACCGTTCCACAACACTGCATTTCTTCAGCAACATTTTCCGTTGCCTCCTGCATTACAAATGCGTACTGTAGTTAAGTATCACAGCCGGAAATTTATTTTTGGTGAAACTAGACGGAGTCCGATTGCTCTTTACGAAATCCACGTGACTTAAGAAGTGAAGATGTTCTGACATGGGCTGCAGGAGGTAAAAGGGGGATGCTTCATCAGAAAAGGCATAGGCGTAAGAACGTTTCAAAAAGTGGGGGGAGGGCAAGCTCAGGGTGTACTTAAGGAACTTTTTCTGGAAAGTGACCCCGATGACCGGCGGGGAAGGGGGGGGGGAGGGATGAATGTTGTTATCGCTCTTTATTCAAATGTCATGGCTGCTATGCTAGATATGCATCTAGAGCTGTTTATCGCTCGTGCACAATCTTGCCTATTCGACTCATCTGTCATTTGGCAAATACGGTTATCCAGCTTCCCTAGATTATTCTTCCATTTTAACATTGTATTTCCTGGGGCCGCGAAATTCCACGAGCGGGTAAGCATTTTGGGTCATTAAGGAAGCATCTGCCTCCACAGTGTAGATTCCAAAATACGGTCTGGATATATTTATAAATACGGCCTGGATATATCTGGAAAATTTTGAAAGTGGATCGATGGCTCACAGTGCCACAGATTTTTCATGCTCCTTCATTTTGCTGGCTGCTTTTCAAGAGATAAGACTTGTCGCAGCATTTTAGGCGGAAACAAATTCGAGAGCTTGAAACAGCTAGAAACAATGTGACAAAGGCATAAAACTGGAGATTCTCTTATAAAAATCAAGCCACATAATAACGCCCATCTGTCATCTGTTCCTTATCTAGGCCCCGCTCCTGTCCGCCGTCGGTGGCCACTGCCCTGGCTCGGTGTCTCCCGCATGAATGAATGTGAACTGATCGTATGGCTGCTTTGTTGCATACTTTGGGACCAGTGTTACTACTGCATGGTGTATGAAATACGTGTTGGACACCTGCAACAGTATCTTTTTTCCGAACTATCTCCTCTCACACCACACCATCGCAGAAAAACAGCCCCCGGGAAGCTGTCTGCCTTATGAATGAATTGGCCCAACGGACACTTCATTGCCCATCATGCAACGTATAAGACTTGATCTGCTTTTGTGTGTAGGCAGGGGCGTAGCCAGAGCCTTGCCAAGGGGAATGCAGGGTTGATAAAAGGCCATCTTATGGTGATCCCCCCCCCCCAAATCCACGGATATAGCTTACCTGTTAACAAGTGACACAGATTTCTTCGCTTCATTGCTATTTTACCTTTAACCAGAACAGAAACCAGGAGCTGCCTTGAGCTTAATTCTGTTTCTATTTTGAGGTGAATAAACTGCAGAAAGCAGGCGTTGAACAACTGCATGAAATAAATCACAGGCGCTCTTAATTTGTAATGGTTAGTTCGACTCTTTCTAAACCGATAGAATTCAGAAGCTTTGTCAACATCTTTTATCTGGGTTCTGAAGACATTGAGGACATCGCGGAGGGAGATTGTAGGTCGATATGCTTTATCCAAATTTGAAGATGAAAAGTTGATTGTAGATCCAATGGTCAACAATGTATATTAAAATGGCCAAGTCACGTTTGCCCGCAAATGTTCACCATTCAGTCAGAATCGATGAGTGTTACAAGTTATGTAACGTGTTTTTAACATGCGCGCTCGCAAGTCTTTGCAGCAAAAACCTCGACACCAGGCGTTGCAGTCTCCATAGTCCACGGAGCGTTAGCCCAGTAGCTAACATTTAGCCGTGGCCCACCGGTGGAGGAAAATAATGACGCTTCTGAAATGATAACCTTTAAACACTTAAATCGACTAGTAATACAAGTTGTGTGACATAATTTTGAGTATGCGCACTGGAAAATTTTAGAAACACAAGCCTCGACCCCAAGCGTTGCAGTCTTCGCAGGCCGGGCGGCGTCGGCCTAGAGGCTTGTATTAAGTTGTGGCCAACGGGTGGACGAAAATGACTACGCTTCTGAAAAAGCATCCTTAGACGCTTCATGACAACAGATCTTGCATTTAGAAGGCAGTCTGAGCGCATATTTCACGTGCGTAATTTTTAGACTGATGAAAAGAAGGGATTGTCCCTTAAAGCACCGCGAAGTTGGGCTGGAATCTAGTGGTTGAACTGGAAGAGTTAAGGTAAAATCTCTATTTTCGTGCTTTCGCAGCTATTTATCCATCCAGAAGACAGATATACACGGTGCCCGCTGTCTGGTCGTAATTGCAGTGGCCGAAACGGTTTGGTTTTACGGAAGCTGTAGCCCATGCCATCCTTGTCCTTGCTCTCAAGGTTTTGGGCGGGCATGTTCAAGCCTCTTAATGTAATATCAGGTTTAAACAAAAATATCAAAGCATGTACTTAATTGAACGTATGAGGATCAAATAAAGTGGCGCTTGCTGGCCTAACATGCTGATCTAAGTAAGATCATTTTACATACATGGACATGTTTCCTCGGCGTAACTTTGTTTCATTTCGCAGGAGGGACGTGCCGGCACGCGATTGGAGCGCGGCACTCGGCGGGCCATCTGGCGGCTCACTGTTATTGATCACGGTCTCCATTAACCGCAAATCCCCTTTGCTGTTCCTAGGCTCGCCTCTGAGAAATAATTTGCTATGATGTTGCCTTTTGAACAGGCGTGAAAATGGAATATAACACTTTATTTTATGCCTTCTTGGTTTAAATGGTATGGGTTTTCTTACTCTTGCCTCTGGAGGCGCACGAATTTTTGCTTTTTGTTTTTGTTTTTTTGCAGAAGCCTTTTTGGAAAAAGTTTTTGCGCACGAATGCTGCTTTTCTTTCTCCAGATTCGCATGTGCACACATTTTCCTACATCGTCCACTCACGCCACTGTCGTGCTGGCGTACGTTCCACGCTATTTCTCTCTGTATCCTTCTCGGATAACCTGAACACGCCTTCGTCAACACATACAGTGTTTGTGTAAACAGTTGCTGAACTGTAAAACTTCATATCCAGATGCAGAAAAGCATCCCGTATGTACCTACACTGGTGACCCGTGTTGCACGCTCCTGTTCTGAAACTCCCTTTTTGAGCCCTAAAACCTGCCTCTTCCAAACTACCTTTTCTTTGCAAAAGCCGTCCTTGTGTCGCAGCCACCTTATTCACGGGAAATATTGGTCCCTTTCCTAAACGCACACAGCGTTTACAAAGGGGCAGTAATGGACTCGACAGCATCATCAAATCGCGCTGGAGGTTCTTCCCAATGCTGAGCCCTGGAACTGCCCCTGTGCGCGCCGTGTATCCGAGGGTTTGACACAACACGTAAAAAGATGTTAAGGAAACGTCAGAAAATTGCAACGACCTTCTCCGAGCTGTTTCGGAGAAACTCGCGAAAATCCTGAGCAGAGCGGAATGCCCCTGACCAGAATAAGATTACAGATCATTGAAGATACATCACTAAATCAGTCTAAAACGTGAGCTCTGCATGCCTTTTGGCGTGTCCGAATTGCATGGCACGAAAACTAAATCCAAGAACTAACCCAATCCTTAACATGCTTTAGGAATATCCATACCTTCGTTTGCAATACTCCGTGGAGCACAGTAAACTCCGTGCCTTCGCAAGCCAATTTATAACGGTACCAGTGCTCGGCGGCAGTGGTTAATGACGGTGATGATTTTCTGATACGGGGATAGCCGAGGCAACGGCTTCACAATGGCATGGCCGCAGTTTTTCGGCTGCCGGGCAATAATGAAGGTTGAGGGAATAAAATTGTGCGAATCGAGGAAATCCCGCTCACTCAACAACTTTCCCTAGATTTAGGAAACTACTACCGCATTTGGCGCCATTATTTGCAGGCTGGGACAAGTTGTTCAATGGCACTTCATTTGCCCCAGTCAAGTTTTAAATACAATCCAATCCAAAAATGCATCGTTTAAAATTTTCCGATCCAATCGTGTTCACCCAATGGGTAAAACCCAAATCCGTGGGTTTGTCCCATCCTCTGTCCGCAGCGCTGCCTGAAACACGGTGAGATCTGCAGCACTGCGGGGCTCATAAGTAACAACGATAGCAGCTTTACTAATGCTAATGATTTATAAAAAAACGAGCTTATTCTGGTCATGAGACTGCATCGCGTTTTTTTCCGCTCGCGTTACTCATGCGTAGCTGGTGAGCGATATTGTCGGAAATTTTAACGTCATAAGCCCCCTTGCTAAAGTTTCCTTTATCGTAAAGCGCGATCGTTGGATCTGATTAACGAAGTGATCTTAAATTTTGAATTGTCTCATTTCCCTTTGTTACGTATGCTTAAAGCATGAACAAAGGTAATGGGACACACAAGGTCACTGCCGCCGAGCGGAATGCACAAAGGACTGCGACCTTAACTAAAACAACGAGCTCTCTCGGCTAGAGAATATGATTAATAATACGGCCTAATTTTTGGTAGCTGGAGTATGAAAACTGTTAACTAGTGACTACGGCTGTCAACAAGCCTCCAAATCCCTGCAGCTACAGAAGACCCGGAACCTTAAAAAGATCTAGAGCTTATCCATTGCACTCGTCCGCCCTTGGATCACACAATCTAGGGTTTCTTCGCCTTCTGCTGACTCCTGCATAAGGGAAAAGAGACGGTACGTGAGCACAAGATGTAGGTAACGGGCAACCCCATAAAACCAACCTGACAGCCGACATCTGGGGTCTCCGCAGAATCAGCGGGCGGACCCGAAGACAAAACGAGGACAACCAAGCAAACAACACATGATTAAACACCTAGTCCTGAATTAAAAACACGTGGGGAGAGAACACCACCACCAAGCTGCTGGGACGGTTCGACTACCGGCGGCAGCCGGAGGTCTAGGTGCCAGCGGCATGGCCAGGCGATCCGACGAGAGCGTGGCGGAACCTCTCAGAGGTCATACAGGCGAAAAGATTCATGAGGCAAAAGAACGGAGACGAAAATGGAAGTTAGATACGTTTAACCTTCCATCAACTCAAAATAAGTTAACCCTATCGATTTCGGCGTCACGCTCCGAGCTAAGTTCCGGGAGCGATTAGACCACGAAAGGTCAGAGAGTGCCAAGGAAGCCGTCCAGGTGCTATAGCGATTACCGCGCTGATTTCGGCGCGCGCCGGGCGGCAGGCGCGGTCAGTTCAGCGTTCATCAGCAGTCCACCTGAGAGATAACCTATCATCCACACCGAGAGTCTGGCCAGTGATGCTCTGCCAACAGACAGTCGTGCCATGGATTGGCATAAACGTTAACGCCCTGATGCGATTTGGTAAGCGGGCAGGAAAAAATTATGTTACAGTTCTGAGTTGGACAATTTATGCAGATGAGCCGGTGCCTGCTGACGCAACTAAATATGCTTAACGAGGACTATGATACTAACTCTGTTTTAGCAAGCAACTCATGCGAATACACAGGCCACGGAGGCGATCATGCTTGTGAAATAGTCCATTTGTATCTGTTTCAATAGAACAGGATTGCGAAGTAGTCAATGTCAATGAACATGGGAAAGGCTTCAGTCGCATACTCTTGAAAAAGTGTTCGGAAACCTGACGGGCTTCAGGAGCTTTCCGGAAAATCCCGAGGCAGACATGGTGAAGACGAATGATGAACATTTCACAGAAAATCACCTCCATCGCCTTGTGATGATTCTACTATGATAAAAGCAATCGAGATGTGACAAAGCTACTTTGTTAAATGACAGCTACAGCTTAGGGCCCTGAGCATCATGCCGAAGCAATGATCAGACATCCTACATTTTTAGATACCGTTTCAAAGGGGCTTCTTGATTCGTCGTCACCAGAAGTGACTTCTGACGGTAAACATCGGGGAGCGGTCAGAAAAGGATAAGATGGCTCTGTTTAACTTGGGCGTATTCACCCTCCCCATGCCCCCCACACAACAATACACCATACGACGGCGTTGTCCTGCCCAGCGTCCCACTGTGGCCTCGATTTTGGAAACGGTAAGCTTTTCAGGCTGGTGGTGTTAAGGTGGCTCAGCCGCTCCAGTTTGGTGATTTGGTTATTTGAATTAGAGCCCTTTCGAACAGAAGGTCATTTAAGGTCATTTCAGGGCTATGGGATGAAGCAGAATGGATAACGGTGGGACCAGGACTACATGCGCCTGGGGGCCAACCACCGAGTTTTAACGTGCGCAGGGACCCCTCTCTCAGTCCACTTGTAACTGACGCGTGAAACCTGCCCCGGACAAGCGGGGTATCGTAATGATTCAGGATAAAGCAAGAAAGAGCATAAGAGGGTCGGATCAGCTGTTTCAGAGTTACATCCTTGAAGGTCTGTTTCACATAAAGGAGCTTGCTGGTTATCATATGAAATGCAGCGGTTGTTTTGGGGCGCTACGGCGGGTGCTCCTTGTGTGTGTTAATAAGCCGAGCGACCGCGGGAACAGGGGTGGGAGCTGCCGCTGGCATGGTCGGTGTAGAGGGAGGGAACTTTGATTTCACCGCGCGGTACTTCTGCACCAATAGGAGCGTGTTCACGTGCTGGTATTTGAGTATGAATATAGCATATAACTCAATATAATCTCGTAAGGACCGTTCTCGACATTCCCACACCGCTACCCTTCAGTGACCAGCCCAGCATCGGGTCGAGCGGTCAGCACCCGTCCCGGAGAGCCGCTCTCAGTCACCATCTCGAAGACCGCTCTCGGCCCCCGTCTTGGAGAGCCGCCCTCAGCCCCCGTCTCGGAAAGCCGCTCTCGGCCCCCATCTCGGAGAGCCGCTCTCAGCCCCCGTCTCGGAAAGCCGCTCTCAGCTCCCGTCTTGGAGAGCCGCCCTCAGCCCCCGTCTCGGAAAGCCGCTCTCGGCCCCCATCTCGGAGAGCCACTCTCAGCTCCCGTCTCGGAGAGCCGCTCTCAGCTCCCGTCTTGGAGAGCCGCTCTCAGCCCCCGTCTCGGAAAGCCGCTCTCGGCCCCCATCTCGGAGAGCCGCTCTCAGCTCCCGTCTCGGAGAGCCGCTCTCAGCTCCCGTCTCGGAGAGCCGTTCTCAGCCCCGTCTCGGAAAGCCGCTTTCAGCCCTAATCTCGGAGAGCCGCTCTCGGCCCACATCTCGGAGAGCCAGCGCCTGCGTGCGCGGCCCTTCAGCCGTTTGGGTTGACGTCTCGGCGCCGCAGATGCGCTGCATGCACCGTGAAAGGGAGGGGGGAGGGGAGGGGTCACGGCGCCTGTCCGGGGCACAGGCTCGCAGGCTCAGGTGCCCGGAGCGGCGCAGCTGCGGCCGGACAGCCGCCGTCCGCGTTCTTTGCGCTTCCGACGGGCGCCAATCGAACCAAACGAGCCCGCTCGAGCTCGGCCTGCACCGGTATCACGCGCTGGTCGCCGGCCGCTTGACGAGGACCGCCTCCAATGGCCCCGCCAAAATTGGCACCAGACACGCCATGGGGTCGGCGCTGATGGATTATTGGTGTTCTAGGGCGCGCCGACCGCAAAGGTCATTTTGTCCCCATGGGAAGTGGGGCAAAGTACAAAAATAACATGAAACAAAACTAAGCAAAAACGCGCTCCAAGGGTGCGGTGGGGCCTCAAACACTAATCCCCGCTAGCTCCAGGGAGAAAGAGCGTGGGCAACCTCAAAATGCGGTCATGCTCGTCCAAAGGCGAAGCCTCAGGTGCATGCCCTGGTAAAAATGAATGATACCTCGGCTCGCCACGGACCTGTCACCATTGGCTATTAGCTGATTTGCTGTCCTTGTATCAGCCTGTCAGGGCGACCCATGGTTGGCGCGTCTACTCCAATACGCTCGCAATGCGTTTCCGACACAGGCATATGCCAGACGAGGTCGTAGCTCATTAGTCTAATTACGAGCACCGCCTTGTTTTCGCACACATCCATCAGCCGTGTGAAGGCGTCCGATTGCCACAATGCACGCACCTGTGGTGGGGGCAGGAGGGGAGGGGGCTCTTCATGCCAGTGACCCAGGGCAGTGTGGGCGGCGCACGTGTGGTAGGTGCTGGGTCATGCCCTACACACTTGGTCATAAAACAGCATATATTGTAGTAAATGAGCACAACCGATAAGGCATTAATGTAAATGTTGGCAGCTATATGAAAGAGATGAAAGTCAGATAGCCATTTTGCACATCCCATTCAGCAAGACATGTACGCGAGCGAAATGCTGACGTCACACAATGCATATCAGCGTATCCGAATGGCAACGTTGTGCACATTCCCATGCCACAATCCCCTGTTGTCGTCTCAATTATCCTGCCCCTTGAAATGACCCAAGTGAGTGAGGCTTCACTTCATGGAGAGTCCACCAGCTGTATTCGTCTGAACCACTAAACTCCCTACAGAGCGACAGCGGTGTTCCGTGCCCGCCTCGCGCGGCCTCGCCCTAGGCTGCACTACCCAGGAGGGCAGCTGTCTGGCTAAAAGCTGAGCGTCTGGGTCGCTATCCCAAGAGGGCAGAAGAACTATGCTCTGTCACTCATAGGGAGTCGTGAGCGACGGAGCAATGGGAGGCAAGGTCTTGGCTAGTGCGGTTTTCGTGGGCATTCATAGAATGTGCTTTTACTGAGCTGGACGCGAGAGACAACAGCCATGTTCTTCAAGCACAAAATTGCTCAATGAATGCTAGGAACGGATGGCAACCGAGCAGCTGCCCCTCCGACATGTGGACGTAGAGAAATACTCGGCCGTCGGTTCGTACGCACTTAAGGTTTGGCTAGGATCAGACCCCTTTCGGCCGGGCTTAACCATTTAAGGGCTATGAGATGCGGGCTCGTGGGTTGTGGTGGAGCAAAACAACATGCATCTGGTCCTCCACCGGGACATGAACAGGAGACGCGACCTCTCACATGAGGTACGTGCTCGGCGCTCGAGCGGGGCCCTCGGACGGCGCTCCCCAGCGGCTCTTAAGCCCCCTTATGGCTGGTGCAAGCAGCTTGCCCCGAATCAACCGAGCGTCGCAGGCGTGCAGGATGAAGTGAGAATGATGAAATAAAGGCGGGGCAATGCGAAACTCATCTGGTTGCCATGGCATAACACGCTAAACTGCAGTCGTCTTAGGCCCTGACGTGGCTTATAGATACGATAGGCCACTCACTTCATTCGCATGTCTGCTTAGCATGCCTCCTATAGTTTGAATGCGGCTGGCTGTGTCACCAACCATGTCACATTAAGCTCCTAGCTCATCAGGTACCCAGTTTATTTTGACTGCTAGAAATAGCCGGTATTTTTTAACGTTTTTTTCTGAGGCCAGCGCCCGGTCGTCTCGGAACGCCACGTGTTCAACAGCCGGCCGACGCACGGTCCTCTGACCTTCCTCTGACCGGTAGACTCATCTAAGAGGCGATTTGCCCTACCAGCAGAGTTCTCGAGCACATCATGAGACAATTTCCCGGATGGCCGAAAACTGGTTTCAAATGGGCTATACGAAATGACCTGTGCGTAAGGTTATGGAATTATTTGATGACTTAATGGACAAAACGAATTAAGCAAGCAAAACAAAATGGGACTAAATATGACTTTGTTGCATTTTCCCTCCTGAATCCTTTGCCTCAGGCTTTGGCTCAGGCGAGTTGTACGAGCTTCCCAACTGTTTCTTTAATATCTGTCTGCAGCGCCTTTTATTCTTCTAAAGACCTCTTGTGCGGTTTAAAGAGGCACTCCATCGCCAGATGAGTACCCTCATTTCAGTGCTCGAAATGTCCTATCCAGCGCGGCTTCGCCGGCACTGTTAAGGACGTAATCATGCTATTGAAATGCGTATACAAGTGTGATTTACGATCAGTGATTTGTTTTACTGCTTTGAGCCTGTAGTATGCGAGCAGGAGGAAGGCTACATCACTCAACATGACATTAAATAATAATCGCCGGCGTAATGGGCATTTCTAACTTTTCATGATCATATCTACGAGTGCATGGCAGTTGTAATGGTTTTCAGTTCCAAATCTCACTTTACCGCACGCATAAAGAGCTGAGTTAAAACTAAGTATCTCTTAGCGTTTGAGAAATGACGTTGAAGGAACGCAACATGTTGCTGAGCTTTTTAATGCACCTCCGTTGGGTCTCCCTCTCTCCGAAGTCAAAATATTTGTAATGCAGCGCTGGAATCCGAACGAAAAGGCCATCCAGGCACCAGATCACCCCACTGGGGAGGGAGAGGAGGAGGACGATGAGGATTAGGAAAACAAGCAGGAGGAGGACGAAGTAGACGACGACGAGGAGGAGGAGGATGAAAACGGGGAGGATGACAACGACGGGGAGGAAGAGAAGAACGACGACGAGGAACACGAAGATAAGGACGAGGAGTAGAAGGAGGAGGAGGAGGAGGGAATGAGGAGGAAGAAGAAGGGGGGGGGGGGAAGGAGGAAGCATGCGGAAGACTAGTCGCTGCACTCGTTTGACTAGATGGACATGCTACTAAACATATGTAACGCTCGGCGTTTGTCAAAAGCTGCATAGTTTGCCTGTATACGTGGCTGCGATATCGCCTATAATTTATCCAATAATTTCTCTACAATTTGTCCATATTACAACGACAGACCATCTGATGCGGCCCACTGACTCGACTGGTGGAGGTATCAAATCGTATTCGATATCAAGCATTAATAGCCACATCCAGAGAAAAAAACTGAAGAACTTCGTTCACTATGCATGCGATCATAAAATTAGTGCTCAGGAGGGTCAGAACGCACATACTATCATGACGCATTTCGGCAAGTCATGAAATTGGATATCGGCCATGTAAACGCATAACCTTCCACCTCTGGAAATGACGGTTTTTAATTTAGACTGACCATTGGGTTAAATATTGGGGCATTTTCTCTCATACGCTGTTGGTCATAGTGTAAACATCGTAGGCAGTAACATATATTTACAATGCCTCTGTTGTATTATGTAGTTTTGCTGTACTTCCTTTCCATTCTTCTCCGAACAGATATTCCTTTTATTCTCTGAATCATAGTGGGACTGGCAGCTCCTCAATCCTCCTCGTGGCGGATAATGTACGGTTCTCGCCAGATCAAAGTATTTTGAAAACAATCATCATCACAGCACATTAAGCGACTGCGATGTGGATGAAGGTCCGCTAACAAACGGTCCTTTACAATTCGTTATGAGCTGTGCCTAAAGGGAGTGTTTCTAGTGTTTTCGATTTTCCCATTATACGCTTAAGGGAAGGCTTGCAACTATCTAAGGTAAATTTTGGTGCTTTAACGTGCGTTTGGATCTTACAACAGTTTTTAATCTACTTATTTTTATCGATTGCATCGATGGCCGTCAGCAAACAAAAACAATGCTAAACAATGAACCGATCAGCGGACAGGAGAGCACGAATGCACTACCTCATATGTGGCGAGTAACTGCGCACTAGTGAAATGACCATTATCTTGGTTGTAATGGTCTCGTCGGTATATGGGAAACGCTGGAAGTATAGAGCGGTACACACTTGAAAACCCCTTGCTTAAATCGAGACGAAAATATATGATATCCTGAACACGCTTGGTGTACTACCGACATCGCAGCAACAACTCCAGCCCAGGTGCCTTGTTTTTTCGAACGCTGAATTCGGTGCACGTGCATTCGGAATTCGGTTATTAATTTCAGGGATAGGAATCTGAGCCGCCTATAGCCGCTGCTAAAACAGTGAAGAACAATCACATTTTCATGGAGCCTAGTGCAGCCGATTGACACGACACAACAAATGCGCCTCGTCCAGGGGTGTCATCCGGATCGTTTAACGCTATCAAAAGGTGGCAATATCGGGCTGCGTGGGAAAAGATGTGGTCTGGACACAAAGCCCGCATGATGTCATGTATACCATATTTGATGACGTCAGTGGCAAGGAAGCCTCCCAATTAGCCAGCTGACTGCTACACAACCTATTAGTTTGAATGTTGAGTATGCTTTGGTGGCGTGCGGCTGGCGCTTCCCGGTTGGACTCAGATCAGAATTTTATATTTTTCCGCGGGTTATACATAACTCGGGCTTAAACGTCATGCGGCGTTTGTAGCGCATCGCGTATCGCGATTGTCAGGCGCTTCATATCCGTGGGTTGCGATCAGTTGCCATGACTACGCCTTGTACGAGAGATCCCTTGTGCGGTTTGTTTTGAACGATTGGGTAGCATTGAAAATGCTCGACCCTCGACCTTTTACAAGCAGCTGTACAGTGCCAGTTTTGCGATTTAACAGTTTCCCCCTGTAGCGCTCTCTCTCTCTCTCTCTCCTCTCTCTCTCTCTCTCTCTCTCTCTCA
>NW_023597034.1:14399029-14469671 GCF_011947565.3 Pollicipes pollicipes | reverse complement strand
CTCTCTTCCTCTTGCTCCATTCCCACGCACATGGTAGAACCCATAAAAGAAATGCTTTAGAGCTCTTCGAAAAAGAGAATCGCGTATTCAAAGTCATAAGACTTGACACTTACAGTCTGTCATCACTAACCTAACGAGGTCCACCAAGCAAGACACCTTTCTGGTACGATATGGGAAAGCGCCACGCTGTTGTGAGGCTAATGAGCAGAAGTTTAAAAATTACAAAAACGTACCCTCCTTCCACCTCTCTCCCCATCTCCGGAGCATCTCCGGCTCGACAGGCCCTGCAGCATCAGTGCACGTTCTATTTAATATCAGGACGTGACGCGTCGTCGCTACCGACGCAGCCACGCTGACAATGTTCTGCGACGTACGTGACGTACTTCATGATAAAACAGGAGCGGCCGCGGCGCAGCGTCGGGGCCGACACGTCGGTGCGAACGGCGGGGGGTGTGACCCACATCCGGGAGCGGCGGCCTCACGCTGCACTGACTCGATGCCCGCACCGGGGGCGAGATGTGGTGATGGATGCTGAGCACCGCACCACGCTCCGTTGCAGACGCGGCGTGGCGGTGTGGACCAGATGCGCATCACGTATAACGCATCGCTTATCACCTTCCGCGCGCCGTGTGGGAGGCCAACTCCAAAGGCAGGGTGACCCTCCGCATGCGTCTTGGTATTAGAGGAAGCGGTAAAATTTTCTTCAATGTCCTTGGGGGGCTTCTTTGGCGGGATTCGTTGAGATAAGGTCCCGTTTTACTTCGGATGACTTCGAAAACGGACTCGTTTCAATGCCAGCGCGACCAAGAGTGTATCATGCTTCGTCTGGCGCACTTACCCGACATTTAGTTCCACGTCTATGCTCTTGAAATGCACCATATTGCATGCAACAGAGCATGTGTTCTCAAACCTTTGCAACATTCTCCTGCTGGTATGTTAGCACCAGGGCTAGAGTAAATGTATCTTACAGTTATCATGTAATTATGAACGCGGTTCCAGACAACTTCGGGCAGTGCCCGCAACACCATCTGCAGCAGGGTTGAGAACATTTCTCAGACTGTTTGTCTATTTCCGAGCCCGTACATCCAAATGAGGCTGTGTTTTCACTGTTATCTGTCTGCACAACAATAGCAGCGTCGTACATAGAGCTGTAAAATTCCAGACCTGAAAAGCCATGTATGGAGCCCATCAATTGGGCACCGTGTCAGAAATTTAGCCATGACACATGACATGGAGAGTTCAGGTTCAGCATGCCATCCATGATGCACGAGCATACATGCATGCGCAGCTGATGACTGCAACACAGTGCAATAGGCAATGATAGCCTTGACCAAGATGAGGCAGAACCGGGTCAGAAACTCATGATTTACAGTTTAGCCTCGGAGTGGAGTAACCAAACTGAGTGGAGGCACGTGATGGGAATATGTCACCCGAGAAACGTGACCCGATTGGTGTCCAGTACCCGGCCCTGTCCACCAATGTGTCATCAAAATGTCACTCATTTGGAAGAAGTAAAGACAGTATTATTGAGAAATATGTGTTACCTGCAGTGCATGGGTGTGACCTATGAAAATTCATGGATCAAAACAAGGCTGCAAACCATTTCTGAAAGTCGCCCTTATCTTCGCATTACTTATCGTGACGATTACGAGATTAGTGGGCATCGCGACGAGTAGTCATCGCGAGATTAGTTAACAATTACAAGATTATCGCCATTAGTAGACAACGTTTTAGTAGATAACTATGTGATTACGATTAGTTGATGACTTGGCCGTACCAAGAACTTTCTCCTTCATTTCTTAACAACACAAGCATTCTTGAACGTTATTTAAAGAGCTCTCTGGTGAAAAGTTCACAAAAGTGGTTATTTGATTACCAGAGAGCGTTAAGGAGATGGCCAGGAAGTTGGTTGCCCAAGGGGCCATCGCCATAAGAAACGTCGAGAGACGTTAAAAACTCCTAGGTGTTAACTTGCATTATGGAATCCTAATAACAGACGTTTCTTTCTTAATGCAGTTTTATAGTCAAACTGTGCAAACGGGAATATCGCAGTGTGATCGCAACTTTCGCATGCTCACGCAACCTTTCATAACGCTAGACGGCGAGCGCGCGGATCTGGCGCTCCACACAGGCAGGTTTATATCAGCCTTTTTTACGCTGGCATTATTAGGCATGGGCCTAGCTTGTTATCAAGTCTGAAACACCCAAACACAAGAATAATCAGCGGCGAAATATTTCATTTGTGTAAGCTGTACCAAGATAGCCCGGTAACTTTTGCTGTGGAAGCGTTCTTGTTTCATCATGAGGTTTTTTCGTCATCTTACGCTTTGCAAATTTGGTCCTATGGTACCAAAGACAGTCATGCCGTACGTGTTGCACAACCATTAAGCACAGGGTTGCGAAACGGATTTACTCCCGGAATAATGCTTGCTAGACATAACGACGTTTCACAGGGTTCACTTCTGTTCATGCTAGCTTTGGTGCGTTTCAGATTTGGTCTGTGAATTAAATCCCTGTCGGGCGCCGGAGCTGAGCAGGAGCTTTTTCCGGCACAAATACAAAGCTTGGTGCTTGATAAAGGCCCACGCTTGAAGTTATACCCATTAATAGAAGACAACCCATTGTAGTTGTTTATCAATTGCTTTGAGGACCAAGACAAGTGCACCAGCCGGAATTAACAGACATCCGTCGTGTAAATACTTCGGTGCCATTTGCGGTCTTATAAGTACAGTCTGGATCAGTGACCACTTCTCACTATGTTACTTGACGGTGAATGCCACTCTGCCATCGGCCTATTCAGTTCTCCAGAAACGCTACATAAATCAGGCTAACTGCTTAATTTCCGCTGTGTGCTGAGTGCAGCGCAGCATAAAGCTGGCCATGCAGCGGGGGCCGGACGCGCCGTGGGGTGCCGTTTACGGCGCCCTGCAAACGCTCGCATTCCGTGGCCAGCCTCAGTCACCTGGCGCGCCTCTCCTGCGACCCGGGCTGGCGCCCCCCCCCCCCCCCCCCCACTGGCTGCAGCCGGCGGTTATGTCCGCAGCGGCCGATCCGTCTGCCTAATTCCGGAAAGCGACCAGAGCTGCCAGTCATTGCGCGTGTATGCCAGCTTCGGCGCCGCGAGCCCAGACATTGAAGAGACTTCGCGCTGGGGTCGCGGTCCCTGGCCGCGTCCGTGTCAGACTGGCATCTGGGCAGTGTCTGTCGCGTCGGCCGCTGCCGGGGCCGTTTGTTGTGGCCGTGCCGGGTGGGGTCGTCGCCGGGGAGGCTGGGGAGGCGCCATTGACGCACCGGTCGGGTCGCCGTCCGCGCCGACGACGAGGTCGTGCCGGCCGGCGGTGAAGTGAAGGGTAGTACGGTGACACCGCCGTTATTTTATGAAGGGACGGCGGCTCCGACATACTGAGAGCTGTTTGTCTCAGGTGTTTGGTGGTTCTATACCAAGGGACCTGCGTGTCCATTACTGATTAGCTTTGTATTCGCTAAATTAGAGTCGCTTCTCCTTTCCCTGCCCCCCCCCCCCCCCCCTCAACAACAACAACCTGAACAAGACCAAGTAGTTACTCGGATCCTACCACGAGCTGACGCTGGGCTATGAGGCATCAACATATCAGACATGGGGTTCCGGAGTTCTGAGATCGCCACATCGATGTAGGGCATTGCACTTGAGAGCAGGCAGATGACCTTTAAGCCCTAATTGTACAGACCTGTTTGCTGTTGAAGGCTTGTATGCTGGTAGATGATTGCAGATCAGAAGAAGTGAAGATAGGGGCAGGATTTGTCGGCGTCCGTTATCATGAGGTGCATAGAGAGAGGGAGAGGGAGTGAGAGAAGAGAGAGAGAGAGAGAGAGAGAGAGAGAGAGAGAGAGAGAGAGAGAGAGAGAGAGAGAGAGAGAGAGAGAGAGAGAGGGAGGGAGGGAGGGAGGGAGAAGAGAAAGGGAGAAGGAGGAAAAGAAGGCGACGCACCTATCCTAGCCCTGCAACTGCCGAAGCTGGCCTGGACCAATCCACCGGGCCAGTCCACCAGACCAGCCCACTCACTAGTCCAGTCCAGCACCGGTAGTGGCAGGGCTAGGACCAGGCCAGTCCACCAGACCAGCCCACTCACCAGTCCAGTCCAGCGCCGGTAGTAGCAGGGCTAGCATAGGTGTGTCTGGTCCAGTCTAGCGCAGGCAGTGGCAGGAACAGCATAGATGTGTCTGGTCCAGTCCAGCGCCGGTAGTGGCAGGGATAGCATAGGTGTGTCTGATCCAGTCCAGCGCCAGTAGTGGCAGAGATAGCATAGGTGTGTCTGGTCCAGTCCAGCGCCGGTAGTGGCAGGGCTAGCATAGGTGCGTCTGGTCCAGTCCAGCCCCGGTAGTGGCAGGGCTAGCATAGGTGTGTCTGGTCCAGTCCAGCCCCGGTAGTGGCAGGGCTAGCATAGGTGTGACTGGTCCAGTCCAGCGCCGGTAGTGGCAGGGATAGCATAGGTGCGTCTGGTCCAGTCCAGCGCCGGTAGTGGCAGGGCTAGCATAGGTGTGTCTGGTCCAGTCTAGCGCCGGTAGTGGCAGGGATAGCATAGGTGTGTCTGGTCCAGTCCAGCGCCGGTAGTGGCAGGGCTAGCATAGGTGTGTCTGGTCCAGTCCAGCGCCGGTAGTGGCAGGGCTAGCATAGGTGTGTCTGGTCTAGTCCAGCGCCGGTAGTGGCAGGGATAGCATAGGTGTGTCTGGTCCAGTCCAGCGCCGGTAGTGACAGGGATAGCATAGGTGTGTCTGGTCCAGTCCAGCGCCGGTAGTGGCAGAGATAGCATAGGTGCGTCTAGTCCAGTCCAGCGAAGGTAGTGGCAGGGATAGCATAGGTGTGTCTGGTCCATTCCAGCGCCGGTAGTGACAGGGATAGCATATGTGTGTCTAGTCCAGTCCAGCGAAGGTAGTGGCAGGGATAGCATAGATGTGTTTTCTTTTTCCTCCGTCTGCCTTTCCTCTCTTCTCAACTTAGGATGGCGAACGCGAAAGTTCGTGCCTTATCTACACTCTTTCTCATCTTCACTTATCCCCTCGCCGGGAAGTCTTCAACCGAAAACAGGGCAGGGCAGTTTTGGCTCAGAGTTCATTTGTCTGCTCGCATGTGCTTACGGTATATTTAGTTCATGTGAACGATTTTAGCATTTCATCATGCGTGATGTCTGGTCGGCATAAATTGGCCTAAGCATCAGACGCGAGCGCTGAGCTGGCCCGGGCTTCTGTCCCGTCGGCTGTAACATTTGCACTTCCTAAGCTTTCTTCACAGCGTTCACAGCGCCGGCGTTTGACGGGCCCTCGCGTCGTGACTTCTAACTTATTCTGGGCTTCCGTCTTCGAAACACTCTGGACACGGATCCTACCCGCCAGCTCCGAGCCTGGTAAGCGCAACCTCAAGAATATGGAGGTTGCAGTACATAGCCGCACTCCTCATGCAATATGGAGGATGGTGGCATGTAGCCGCACTCCTCATGGGATATGGGGTGCGGCTTTACCATTTGCTTAGTATCTGCGGAATAGGACGTTGCGTATTGATGAACGCGCGGTTCCAGAAAATTCTTAGCCCCACAGCGTACAGAAGTGCGAACGCCGTGGCTGCGCGCGTATGCAGTCGGTCTCGAGAGCCATCAAGCTCGTGTGCCTCGCTGAATGGCGTTTTAACTCGCCTTGCCTTTCGACCCTGCCGCAGTGCTCAGAAAAGCTTTTTGGTGTTGGATGGTGTTTTTGTTACGCAGGTATGCATATGCAAACATATATGCCTACGCATAAATGAATCTGGCACCATACGCAGTTGGCAGTGTTAGGACCTCGTAACATATATGACTAGGAGTAGTTTGTTGTGCCAACATATGCAACATGCATGTCCATATAACTAGGACCGTGCTACACAAATGGTGCTTGGACAGTGTATCATGCACAGCTCTTAACCAGTGTTCAGATAGTGTAAGATATATGACGCTTAAACGGTGCCTGGACGGCAAACATGAATGGCTCTTAAAGCCTCAAGCAGTGACTGATGTAGTAGGCATTGATAAATGAAATGGGCTGGTTCGATTCCGACCACGTGGGACGTCCCTGGCTTTCTTTCCGCTTGATGGGGGACGGCATTAGCGCTCTTTGCCGCTGACTGGGCCCTGTAAATAGCGTGACGGCGATGGGCGCATCAGAGTGTGCCGCCACGTATAATGCGTTCTGACCGTCTCCGGACCTTTCAACTAATGCACGTGACCGTGCGGCGCCGTCATCGACAGCTGAGAGTGTGGTGCATCACACATCGCGCGGCTCAGATCTCCGAAGTCCGCCATCGCCTGGTGCACGTGGAGCGGCCGGTCGGATGTCCTGGCATTTCCTTGTTTGACTTGATAGGGCCTCGTAACGTCGCCACGTCGCCACAACTGCAGTGAACCATGGGGAAAGTGCACTGTTCTGAACAATATGCCATCCTTTCCAAAACCTATGGACAAAGTGGACTGTTTTGAACAATGTGCTATCCTTTCCAAAACCGATTTCGGATGCCAACGCTAGCCGTTTTTCGCGGTGGATAAATGCAACGGAGAGTTTTTTAAAGGTTTTTTAGACGCTTTGATGAAGTTTTAGCACATATCTAACACTCCGACAAAGAAGAGATTGCTTGCACACAATGTCATTCATATTCAGTAGGTAAACCTCATGCGGTCCTCTGAGAATAAGGTTGTTCTATTAAACAGACCCTTTATGGACATTTTTCAGCCCGTGCCCTTAGTTCAACCAAATTATAGGAACATACCGTACCTGGCAATCAGCAATGTGCGTTGGTCGAGGGCGTTGGATGTCCGGCTGCCCCATTAGTGTTTACGTCGGTGTTGTGTGGAGCAAGGCAGGCTTTGAGGCTCCTTTCATTCAAGGATCATTCATCTGGATCATGTCAAGGCGTGTAAGCCCGCGAGCTCTGTAAGTGTTGTAAACAGTTTCGGTAAGTATCGTAAATAAGACTTTGCAAAAACTGCATGCCTTTGAAGTGAGACGCTACAAGGATATAGGAGTAGCACTGATTTTTTCTCTCAAAAGTTTTAAAGCGTTTCGCCTGGAGGAGATCTGGTGTCGTGCCTGTCCACAAAAACACGGTATTGTTTATATCAAGCGAACCTCAATTTTATCCAACTATTTGTCTTTACGAACATGTGTTTAAAAGTCTACGAAGCATTTATTGCAAAACACTGCTTATAAAAAGATATACAACAAGCAAAAAACGCTTAAAATATTTGAATAGTTGCAAAAAAACTTTGCACCGTAGTCCGTCGTGAAAACGGCTGCTGTTGTCTAAATTCATGGAGATAGGGGCACGCAAACCACGCGGACGCATAGTCTTGGGCATTGCAATCAATGTCCATTCAATACATTAAGTTTTTCGCAATATTTTGGTCACACGCGCTGAAGCCGTGCATCTCAACAAATTTGTCGAATTCGTTGACTTGACTGTCGTGCCTGTTCGGAACGGGCAACTTCCAAGTAGCGTGACGTTTCTACGGGGTGAAGTTTTACCCTTCGTAGCCAAACTAAGTAGCGCGTGGCTTAAGATCAATAGAACTTCGTTGGCGACTGAGAAAAAGTGAATACAATTGCTGCCTTCTTTGCGTGGCTGAAGGATGTCTCCATTAGCAAACAGTTGGTCACAGCCTGCAGTCTTTACCGACGGCTGCCAACCAATCCTGGTCGGGTCGGGATGACGGCCCGCGTTGTCGCGTCTCGCTGGGTGCTGTCGTCTGGAATGGACGGGACTGGACGGGACCCGACCGAACAAGGCCAAACCAGACGGGACCGGACGGCACTAAACGGGACGGGACGAGACGGATGGCGCCGGGCGGGACTAAAAGGGACTGGACGGGACCAGACGAGGCCGAACGAAGCCGGACGGCACCGGACGGAACAGACAGATCCGGACGGACCGGGTGGTGCCGTACTCTCTCTCTCTCTATATATATATATATATATATATATATATATATATATATATGTGTGTGTGTGTGTGTGTGTGTATAGATATGTACATTATATGTGTGTATATATATATATATATATATATATATATATATATATATATATATATAGTACGACACGCACACGCAGTTTCATCAAAGTGTTGCTCATTAAATTTTTTCCGAACTGAATTATGCCGGGAGATGCGGATGCATTGGAAAAATGGCCTAATATTGCATGCTGACTGATTTATAGGAAATTTTCAAAGCGTGCATGTGTTGTATTATCTAAATTTTGGTTTAACGGATCAATAGTCACTAAATCTATCAACTGAGGCATCCACCGGTTCCACAATATGTTTTGAAAAACTATAGACGTTTTAAAGGGATTGTGTCTTGTCGAGTTAGGATTTTTAACTATGCACGCAGAATGGTAGAGAATTTCGATTTAAAAATGTTGGTGTCATTGGTCTCTACAAATTCGCCTCCACTGACGAGATATTGCTGCAGCTTCCCTTTTTTGGGGGGCGGGTTGTATGGAAGAGTGAAATTATCGGGTAGCCCCCAAGCAATATTTACTACTAAACACATCATTGGGAAGATATCGCTAGCTCTAGCCAATGGCTTTTCGTGGATGTCACTTGTCAGCGCTGACAGCAGCTTGCGAACGCAGCGATGGCGGCGCCATTATGTTGAGGGTTTTGTTTGGGTTCACCTGAGGGCTGTGGGTGTACGGGTTTAGACGTATGGTAAGGCTGATCAGTTGATACCCACCAATTCATTTCGCCCTTTTATATACTGAGATGAGGAACAAACACTGCGTCGTGTCAATCGGCTGCACCAGGCTCTAGGGAAATGTGATTGTTCCACGTTGCTTAGCAACCAAAACAATTGCCTTATCCAGGCCTTATCTTAAGCGCGCAGTCACTCGCTACGTATAAGCCAGCGCATCCGTCCTTTCTTGGCCGCTGATTGGTTTATCTGTTAAGGATTGCATTTGTTCACGCGCAGCCATCGATGGCATCGATACAGATAAATACATAAAACTGTTGCAAAAACCAAATGCACATTTAGCAACCAAAACTTATTATAGATAATTGTCAAACTCCCCTTAGGCGTGTATTGAGAAAACCAAAGACATTAGACACACTCCCTTAAATTGGGCGCGCCGAGCTTGGCGTTAGCAAGTAGAAAATAGACAGTGAGTATACACACTCCAAAACGGAGGGCGCTTACGCACCAGGCTTATACACCCTCCAAAGCAGAGGGCGGTTACGCACCGGGCTTCTACACTCTCCAAAAATATTTCAGATGGTTGTACGTGTCAAGCATATGTGGGTTGGCGGCCCTGGAGGGAAGAAAGTGAAAAAATGCAGAATCCCGTGCCAAAAGTCGGTTCTATGCGTGATAGACATCAAACGATCACGAAATTCATAAGCTCGCTTTGAACCATTTATATTCCAATCACAAATCTTCGGCCGCTGGGCCCACATCTCTAATGGATGATGCTAGCGTACTGGTGTCGCACGCGGGCACCCTGGGTTCGAATCTCGGCGACGGCCGCTGTTAAGTGGGTGGCTTCATGGTCTATCGGCGCGGCGTGATGATGCCAACTCGCTTCACTTCTAAGCGGAATGAATTCTAAATAGGGCTCTTGATATCGGACAGCACCGTAGTTTCTAATGTCAGAGGGAGGACTAAAGGTAAAGGGGACTCCGTCCCTCCAGGTGGAGGAAGTCCACACCCTACAGAGATATTGAGGATCCCGTGAAGGTTAGCCGTAAATCTAAATGAGTGTGACACACTCATAGCCAGTGGAAATGACACACACCACGGCGGAGGCATGTAGAATTACGTTCGGCAATTGCGTGTAAAAATTCATCGGCGCGTGTTCGATTGCTGCTCAAAGGCGAAGGCACCAAGGCCAATAGGGACGGAACGTGAGCGGTCACGGGTGCCGCAGGAGACCAACACAGTGGCTCCCGTCAACAAGTATAGGGTCCTCAGAGCAAGCAAAAAGAACTCAAGACCAACATGGTGAGCCCCTAAACGATCGGTAGTGCCTCGACAGGCTTACCTATGAATCCCCGATCATAGCACAGGATCCCTACGAGCAAAGGGGAATTATTCAAGACTATAAATTAGTACCCCTGTGCAATCAAGAGAGCACGGACAGGTTAGCAACACGAGTCTCGATAGGAGTGAAAAGTCAGCCGCAAATGAGACCAAAGGGGTAAGGCCCTGAGCAAGTGTCGAAGAATTGGAAACGCCTTAGACCAATATGGAGGACCCATGGGCATATCGCAAGTATGTCGGTGGGTTAACCGATACCCACGTAAAGGGCCCCTGAGCAACCGAGAGTACGCCCCGGCAGGTTAAGGTATGGGAATCTGGCTACCGTTCACAGAGCCTTTCTGGCGAATGGAGATAATCGGTGGAAGGGCCCGTGATTGACAAGAGTTCCCCGGCACGCTAACAGGAAGGGACCAACAACAGCGCAGGACCGTCTGAGCAAATGCAAAAAAAATGAAGGACAATGTGGAGTGCTCCTAAACGACCGAAATAATCTTTTAAGGGGCATATAGGCACCCCGGAAACAGCATGGGGCCCTAGACGGTGTAATAGTGCTTAAAATTTCCAGTTCACAGGCTTTTCCAATCATTGAGTAATTTTTAGGACTTTTCATAGGCTTTGCTTTCGCCTTCACTTTCGCTTACAACTTTCTTGGTGGCCTGAAAGTCCAGAGATACCCAGTTTTGTTGCATTTTGCGTTAAAAAACTGCACCTGTTCGGCCGTCTGTGCCCCTCTCCGGAGCCAATGGGCCCCTTCGGGGCCCAAAGGGGGGCATGCCCTTGGCCCCTCTCTGGATCCGCCCCTGCTTGTTACCGTACTGTTTTGGGGGGAAACTTTTGTTATTTTCCACTTTTTTGCCCCTCCCCGAACTCAGTTTGCCCTTGATGTCGGACTGTCGTGGGGGAGAAAGTGATTGATCCTAAGCCTGCAGTGTCATTCAGGTCACCACGACGAAATATCAAATGGGAAGCACCGTAAATCCGATATGGGAACCGAAGGGCTGGCTAAAGGTCATTGAGGGGCGCGGGTCCGACCCGCGCCCAAATGCCAGCAAGAGGGCCTGTTGCACCAACTGGGCCCGGCCTGGGCCTGGGAGCCCATTTCCCAAGCGGGGACAAGGTCAGGACCCGCGATTTACATTGGCCAGTGCACCCCGAACCAATGAGGGGCCCCTGTGTCGGCCAGGGGCACACAGCGCCTAACCGGACGTCCAGTGTTGACAAGGGTCCCCGAGTTGGTCAAGGAGTGTACGAAGGTGCCTGAAGAGGGACCGATGTGCCCTTCAAGACTGACGATCAATGGGCTTATGGAAAGGCTGAATGGCCGTAAGGGTCGAAAGGCTGCAGGTCATCCTGGCCCGTATGGCTGTGATCCCAAATGTCAGCCAATATGCCTCTTTCGCCAATTGTGGACCCCTGGGACAGTGCGGGCACCTCTTTCGGCCGGAGACCACTACACCGCATAGTTGACTCCGTGTTGTTCTGAGCCTTGGGGCCCATTGCTCTAGCAGGGACGAGACCGAGCCCGCAGTTTGCATTGGTCAGAGTCCCTACAACAATGAGTGGTCTTTTGACGGTCAGGCCCCCAGAGTGTCCAGCGGGGGCCTGTGACGGAAGGAGCCCCGAGTCAGCCAGAGGCGACCCGGGGCCATTGTGGGGTCCTTCACCCCGTTTTATCCAAGGGTCCGTTGGCTAAACATGGGTCTCTGTGCCAGTTGTTGGATTACCTGCGGTTATCAGAGATCTTGTTGCCCCAATGGGGGCTCTTGCGCCTATTCCGGGTCAAATGCCCCGGCCAGAAGCAGCCAAAGGGCCTTCCGCGCCAGGGAGGGCACCAATGTAGGACGTACATCTGTGAGGGCCTCCGGACGAACCCATCAGGCGAACCCGCCTCCATGTCGTTAGAATGGCAGCTGGTAGACACCCCGGGATGGGATGCAATGATCTTGAAGCAATTGCCTGGAAGGGTCGTGTGCGTCTAACTTTTCACTAATGTTTCCACATTTTACACATTACGTTACACATAATGCTTACACAATGCACATTTTCAATCAATGTTTACACAAGTTGCTGGCCTCATTTAGATTTACGGCTAACCTTCACGGGATCCTCAATATCTCTGTAGGGTGTGGACTTCCTCCCCCTGGAGGGACGGAGTCCCCTTTACCTTTAGTCCTCCCTCTGACATCAGAAACTACGCTGCTGTCCGGTATGAAGAGCCCAAATTAGAATTCATTCCGCTCAGAAATGAAGCGACTTGGCATCATCACGCCGCACCGATAGACCATGAAGCCACCCTCTTAACAGCGGCCGTCGTCGTGATTCGAACCCGGGTTTACCGCGTGCGAGACCGGCACGCTAACCATCCATCCCCTGAAGATGCGGACCTGGCGGCCGAAAATTTGTGCTCAGAATAGGACTGGTTCCGAATGAGCTGATGGATTTCGTGGTTGTTTGATGCCTATCGCGCATAGAGCCGACTTTAAGCACGGGATTCTGCATTTTTGCACTTCCTTCCCTCCAAGGCTGCCAATCCACATATGCTTGACACGTACAACCATCCGAAATATTTTTGGAGTGTGTAGAAGCCCGGTGCGTAACCGCCCTCTCTTTTGGAGGGTGTATACGCGCAGCGTGGAAAATATTGAACATTCAGCACTAGGTTTCAGGTGGTTTAAACCGGGCAATTGCGTAAATAGCACCCTGAGATAAAGTGTAGCGGCCCGGGTTCGGATTCCGTGTGCAACATGGCCTCCGAGCATTAATATGGCCACTGCAGTCACAGGTGCTTTAGAAAACGGCCCATGACGTGCATCACGTTTTTTTGGGGGGGGGAAGGAAGAAGGAAAATGAGGTCCAAAAGCTGTTAAGAAAACCTCTCCGCAGAGGCACCCTCGACCGAATAACGTTTAGGGTTAACTGTTGAACTATCACTGTTGTCGGAAATGGTGATGCGGAGGCGTTTGTATCTCGGTGACAAAGATCCAGCTGACGCTGTGTGGCTAAATTTCATTGTTTCACTTCAACTGGCCCCCTTCAATGTCTGTCCCAAATGAAAGAGTGCATGGTGCCTCCCCCCCCCCCCCCCCTTCCGCCCATCGCAGCCGCAGGTGCAGAGACATTCACGACAAAGATTAAATCGGCTACTACGAGATAACCAGCCTGAAAAACTGTGAGCGTAGTAATTGTATTATTACGTGCCTGCAAATGTCCCGCTGATACAACATGACCTGGCACTGTGAAGTGTAACGCAACTGCATCGCCGTGGTTTGAATCCCAACGTTCTGCGAAACGCTTTGTTTCATACACGTGAAGAAAGCAAATATAACTGTTTTCCCCAGTGAGAATGCATTAGCTTTACGCTGATGACCTCAATGTGTGAGTGATTTCAATAGTACACTAATCCAAATATTTGACTCCCTTTCCTTTTTATTTAGGAGATAAGTATCATGCGACGAGTTGCAGGAAAAAGAGGGTTACATCGGGCCGAAAATATGGGTCACCAGATGGCAAAGGAGTCCAGCTTTCCTGTACTTAACTTTTGACTCGTCGGCACCTCACGAAGGTGTTTCCAAATATATAACGTATATGAGTGTTTTTGTTATCAGCTGAGCAATGTAATTTCGCACCAGATCACTCACACCCGTTTCGCAAGTCTGATATTTTTGATGTTTTGATTCGCAAGTTTCGCAAGCTGGAGTAGGTATAAAATATGTACCAATGCGTGTGTTTTGAAAGAGGTGTAACGATTGACTAATACCAATAATCGCGTCTGTATGTGGAGTGTCAGCTGATGTCAAATACGGATACAAATACCAATGGAACAAGGGTATTTTGTGGAGTGTAGCACTCGAAGGGAGGTGTTTTCTGAAGAGTTACCCAGCAAATGAAAACAGCTTTGAAGAGTGCAATGCGTGGAGACGATGAGACACGCTTGCTATTAGTGTGCTTCAACGCCCATCCAGAGGTGTAATTTTATACTAATTGAGTTACAGCGATACCGCGGATTTACGCCTCGAGTGAGTGCAAAGTTTGATCCATTATCCCTTTTTTAGTAATTCCTTATGCGAGGAGCACCGAGTGATCTTTATCTTGCCGTGCAGTCCCACTGCACAGCCAGCACGTAATCAGCCGCTAACATCAGACACTATCAGATCAGTAGGCAAGTGATCTGTGTGACGAGCCATAGCACACTAATTTTGGGAGACGAGCCAGCCCCGCGCGTTTCGCCACATTACGAGTGTGAAAAGCAGAACTTTATCGCTCCATCGAAGGTGGGCTTTGGCAGCAGTTGGTGCTTTTGTTGCGAGAAAATATATACAAATACATACATACACACATATGTATATATATATATATATATATATATATATATATATATATATATACATGTATATATTCATTGTGCGAGCAATCTGCGTGTTACACCAACGGACACGTGTAAAGGCCATGGCTGTAAGCCGCCACTCCAAGAAAGTTCTCGAAAATCAAGACTATTTTGTTGATGTTGATACTGTTACTGATGATTTCGCTCTCAGCGCTTTAGGACGCTCGCCAGGATGCGACGCGCCAGCTGGATGCCCTTGGGCATAATGGCCACCCACTTGGCGTGTATGGCGCACAGGTTCGTGTCCTCGAACGGACCGACCAGGTACATCTCTCTTGTCTCCTAAGAGCCATGACAGCGCTGCTCTGGAAGCGCAGGTCCGTCTTGAAGTCCTGCGCAATCTGGCGCACCAGAGCTGGAGCGGCAGCTTACAAATGAACAGCCCCGTGCTCCTCGGGTAGCGACGGATCTCACGAAGAGCCACCGTGCTCGGACGGTAGCCGTGAGGCTTCTTGACGCCGCCGGTGGCCGGCGCGCTCTTGCGAGCTACCTTAGTGGCCAGCTGCTTGCGCGGACGCTTTGCCGCCGGTGGACTTGCGTGCGGTCTGCTCTGTGCGCGCCATTTTTCAAATAGTAAAAAGCAATACTGCATTCTTACGCTTGGGAAATACGCTGCCCTAGTAATGAAAGCAACGCCGTTTTTGACAACCATGCACATTTATTGGGTAATATCAATTCAAACTGTTAACCTTTAACAGTTAACACGCACTGGGGTGGGGAGGGGGCCAAATCGACCCCCCTGAAGGTTTTTCCAGAATGATTTCCGAACGGCTCGACGTAGCCGCGCCACATTGTGCATAGCTGTTCACAATTGAATAGCGGATCGTTTGATGTAAGAAATTTAGATGTACCCTGTAAGGTCACTGACCTATGGCAGGTCAAAGTCAGGCCATGATTTCAGCAAGGAAAATTTCTAGGGAATCGTTTAATATGATGCAACGACGGGGTGTTTGACGAAGCTATACATCTTTGAGATGCTTTGCTAGGCAACACAAGCGTTGAATGAGCAAATTAAGTTGACCTATGGTCAGATATGAAGGTTCAGACCAAGGTCAAAACCAACCTGTTTTATTGTTCTAGAGCTTGCTGTATGGGGTATTTTCCGGTACTCATTTTGAATTCATTGATAGCAGGAGCCGCATCATACATCTTCAACTGACTTCTTTGAGGTCATAATAGGTTACTGATCTAAGATGACCCAGGTTGACATTCTTTAAAGAACATACTGCCAAGTGTAATCTTTGTCCTTTATTCAAATGCAAAACTCAGGGCAGTCTTGTATGATTTTGGTCACCATGACCTTCAAAAGGTCAAGAAAAGTCACTGACATTAAAGGAGCTTGTGTTGCTTAGAAACAGTTGTCTGAGTTCTGGGGGTACTTTCGAGACCAACCTGAAATTTGGCCTTATTTGACCTTAATTGACCCGAAGGTCATGGCCTAGTGACCTCAAAGTTTGACCTAAGTGGGTTCACGTACAGGTCAGCACACCCTGCAAATTTGGTGTTTCCAGCTTTCTTAGTTCCCGAGATCTGAGGGGGGTCAAATTGACCCCCCACCCGAGCGAAGGGTATCTACCCGGGCCACCCGGGCGCGTGTTAACCTATGACCCATGCGTTTGAAAGTATTCAGCTGCATTTTTGTTATTTTTATTTGACGGGAATGAACGATGCGTGGCTAAAGTTTTCAGACTGAAAGGGAAAAGTACATCGCCGATGCAGCAGAAACTAATACCTTTTAACACTGCGTGGTTCCCAAGTGTGCAGGTGAAAATGGTTTTGTAGAACGATCTGTTATAAGTTTGCAGTACTGAGGAAGTGTAGCCCAGTTGTTTTAGCCTGTCAGAAGTGGTATTCACGATCGCTAAGTCACACCCAACTGACACAGATAGACTAGGGCTATCCAATTTTCGTAGGTGGTATTCACCATTGCTCAGTCACACTCAGCTGACACAGATAGACTAGGGCTATCCAATTTCCGTAGGTGGTATTCACCATTGCTCAGTCACACTCAGCTGACACAGATAGACTAGGGCTATCCAATGTTCGGAGGTGGTATTCACCATTGCTCAGTCACACTCAGGTGACACAGATAGACTAGGGCTTTCCAATGTTCATGTTTATTCGTGACATCACGATGTCAACAAGAACCATGAGCAGTAACCAACGACTGGTTGATGTGGTCTGCCTCGGGACATCTTATATCTCGGTCCTTTATAATACGCTTGCAAACTTTTTGGTGAAAGTAGGCAGTACAGCAGCCCAATATAAACGCCAAAACAGCCATGGGGGGGGGGGGGGGTGATCACAGCGTTTCCCTTTGCGATGTAGCCAGTGGGACGTGAATCCAACGGTAGCTGACCAAGACTCTTCCGTGAGAAGAAATGCCAATGAATTTATCTTTAAAAATAACGCGCGTTAGAATGCTGTGAAACCTAGCGTTCCCAAGTGGTGGCAAACTCTAGAATTCGTGTCCGAAAACGAAGAAGCAACAAAGAAGGAAATAAACATGGAAATAAACAGCATAAACGAAAGCACATATGAGTGTCTCGTGAAAACATACAACACCTTCCCTAATTACCTTGATTGCTCTTGTTGTTCTTCGTTTCGGTATCTTTCGTCACATTTGACGACGGCAAAATGCCTTCAGCAGGTTAGCAATCTGCGGCATAGTGGGGCTTGCCTGGTTATTATCCCAGTGGCCGGTTTAGCACGTGCCATGGCCGGGGCGCGGACGGGACAGCGTCAGCGGGAACGGGGCGCGCTCCCTAGCAGGGCGTGGACGGGACAGCGCCAGCGGGAACGGGGCGCGCTCCCTGGCAGGGCGCGGACGGGACAGCGTCTGCGGGAACGGGGCGCGCACCCTGGCAGGGCGCGGACGGGACAGCGTCAGCGGGAACGGGGCGCGCTCCCTAGCAGGGCGTGGACGGGACAGCGTCAGCGGGAACGGGGCGTGCTCCCTAGCAGGGCGCGGACGGGACAGCGTCAGCGGGAACGGGGCGCGCTCCCTGGCAGGATGCGAGACACGCGACGAGCATACTAACGACACAGCGCCGCTCCAGGGGCCAAATGGTGCCCTAATGGCGGAACGCCAGCGGCCGGACCACGGCCGAGCTGGAGGAGCGCCGGCTGCCAGCCAACTCAGCCAACCAGCCCGCTCAATAGCACAGCAGGACGCATGCATTACCGAAACATTAGAACAAAAACGACAGTAAATCGACTCCAGAGCGACGAAAATTGGCCTACTGGTGGCAGACTTATGGTCGCCGACGTAGTTACACATCGTCGGCCCCATTTGGTAATCGGCCGCCGACGAGTCGGCGGGGAAACGTGCATCTGGTTTGGACAGATCAAGGGCGCAATATTCAGCGCAGCCTTGCCAGTAGTACCTGGTACTTAGCGGAAGTTTTCGCCTGCTACCAGAGTAGTGCTAGGCCGTATGCTATTCATTTTCCGCTCAATGGGCTATTGGACGTTTCATGAAGTGCAGCAGCCAGACTTTGACTGCAGGGTTGCTTTAATAAATAGCTCCCATCGCAATGGAATTGTTTGATGCATGCTTATTGCGGGTGGATCAATTGCAGTGAATCGACTGATCTCCTCCTGGCTCTCCCCCGCAGCTCCACCGCTCTTTTGCCTCCCAGTCCTCTCTCGCCCATCACTCTCCCTCGTTTTACGTTGCTATTGAAAGCACATGTTGTGTGGATGGATGGAACAACATACGAACGCCACATATTCACATATTTAGCACGGACCTTAAGGCTAGAGTAAAACTATTCAATCCAGGCAAAGCCTAGCCTAACCTCCTTCCCACTGCATGCTCAGCCCCCCCCCCCCCCGCGTAAATAGTGGTCAGGAACGCTTTACCCAGGGATGCAAGCGTATTAGTATCAGTCCTCCCTTCTCCAGGCGTCCGCTGGCCGATCGCCTTCTCGCTCCTGCGTCCAGCCGCTCCTACGCTCCCAGGCCTTACGGTGGGCCTGCCGGTGGTGATGATGGGGCACCTGCATTCCTCTCTGTCCAACGGTTCTGGTCAGGGGTGTCACCATCCAGAATCGGTTGGGGACTGAGCCAGTAACGCTGATCCAGCCTGCTCCCCCAACCCTGATCTCTGCTCTGACTTCGGCCACTTTGATGAGTCCCTGATGTCAAAATAAAACTTAAAAAGGAAAGGATTTGGTCGGTTACAGAATTTTGATGTTGAAGAATAGCTTCTCCTTTGAATCCGATGATGTGATGATGTAGTGATGAGATATGATGACATTGATAGTGATGCGTTCAGGTACCCAGTGTGCCAGTAGTTCAAACATTTGCTACATTTCATTGGCCCAATATTTCTTTTTGCTCATGGCATTGGGGCAAAGGCCAGCACTGGGAAGTTGGCGGGGCTCAGTTCGCCCCCCCCCCAAAAAAAAAAAATCATACACCGAAATCCCTTCCGTTGAGGGTCATTGAGATGACGTGGGTGAATTTAATTGATTGAGAACAATTGCATCTCTAACCTGCCCAGAAGGAATCAGAGGATGCTTCTGATTACAAAAAAACAGCTTTTTAAATCAAGTGATATCACTGATTACCTGCCCTTTACTTCAGCAGACCAGAAACAAATATTCAAGTCAGCGAGCGGACAAGTTAAGACACTACCTGTTTTTCCACCGGTACCTGGACCAGCTTCTGTCAACAAGCCACTCGCATCTGTCACCACGCGTCACTTGACGTCATATAGTCCAAGAAGGCGGGCTGCATGTCTCATAGTAACTTTGCAATCTGTTTCATCTTGAACACCGGCTCACAATGCGCAAACCAACGCCCATACTAGTGGTCACGCCGGGGACGCGTGTGTCACGGTGGTAGAAGTCACCAGGTTTCAACAGTTAATGTGATACGATTCAGCAATTACGTGAGGACGTCACAGACTCATTCAGCTACCACGCCGCACTAAGGTAGCTGAATCGTTCCATCGTGAAACCACAGGAGCTCTAGTGGCTTGAGCCTGAACCAACCGCGGCCGGCCCCGTGTGGCGGCACGCCCTCTCCCCGGCTGAGTCATGTCCGACCCCAACGGAGCAGGTAAGGCCTCACCAGTCCCGTGGCAGAGCGAGCGCCGCGGCTCCGACCCGGACCGGCCGTCAGAGCGCATCGGTCCGTATCCGGAGCAGAGCGAGCGCCGCGGCTCCGACCCGGACCGGCTGTCAGAGCGCATCGGTCCGTATCCGGAGCAGAGCGAGCGCCGCGGCTCCGACCCGGACCGGCCGTCAGAGCGCATCGGTCCGTATCCGGAGCAGAGCGGGCGCCGCGGCTCCGACCCGGACCGGCCGTCAGAGCGCGTCAGTCCGTATCCGGAGCAGAGCGGGCGCCGCGGCTCCGACCCAGACCGGCCGTCAGAGCGCATCGGTCCGTATCGACAGAGCTGGCCCTCCGCTCTCCGACCCCGACCGGCCGTCAGAGCGCATCGGCCCGTATCCGGAGCAGAGCGGGCGCCGCGGCTCCGACCCGGACCGGCCGTCAGAACGCATCGGCCCGCATCCGGGACAGACTTGGTCCAGGCCCGAATGGCATCGGTCCGTATCCGGAGCAGACTTGGTCCGGGCCCGAACGGCATCGGTCCGTATCCGGAGCAGACTTGGTCCGGGCCTGAATGGATGCGATCGGACCTGACCCGCACGGAAGGAGCGAGATCACGAGCAGACAGCATGGGATCGGGTTCAGAGCAGACTTCACCGCCCACTTGCAGCGTGCCGAACTTCACAGGGCGGCCAGTTAAAAGCGGTTTATCCTTACCGTGTATTTCAGCCAATGACGAGCGTTCAGGGTTGAGGAGTCCGCTTGGAGACAGCGCCGATTTCGGCAATCAGGACCGCGAAATGACGCGCTGGTCCTGCGTTCACCGAAACCGCAATCGGCATACATTTTCTGGGACGACGTCTGCTGTCGTGGGTGCCACATACCTCAAGCCAGGCCACGAGACGTTTTATTTCCGGAAGACGCGGGATTCGTCGCAGGCCTGGTTTTGCAACACAGGACCCATACAGCACACGCAAGAGGCGTAAGAACAGCGTGCGACGCTTTATTCAACTCGCTATGCGATCCTTACTGTAACGAACTGACAGGGGGAAGAACAGCATTACACGGGCGAAGGAACACGCGTGCCATAGACAGGCGAGCAACAGAGAACCCCGTCACTGCCGACATCAGCTAGCAGCGTTATATTAACACCGGTCAAGCTCCAGGAAGCACCCTCCCGACATAGTCGCACAGCACAGTCTAGAAGTAGACGAGGGTTACGGCTAGTGGGTGTACAGGATAGACGCACGGTAGAACGACCTGCCGTACCAGAGCAGCTATCTCTGGACTGCTGCGGCGTCCTCTGCAGCGGCGGCGGCAACAGCGGCGCGCCGCGGCGTCTCAGCGGCGGCGGCACTAGGGGCGGCCGGCGCGGCCGACGGCGGGCCGAGCGCTACGCACTTCACACACGCTGACCTCCACACAGCTGGCCTCCGAGCTCTGCGTCAGGTCGAGGTCGCTGAAGGAGCGGCGCATCGGGCGAACGCGCACAGCCATGTCCGGCACGGAGAACTCGTCGTGCCACTGGACCCGCCGGCTGGCCACGCTCTTGTGACCTGCGGGCGACGCGCCAGTCAGCATCGGCTCTGTCCGCCGGCCTCGGGGCGCACTCACACCGCCACACGACGCTGTCTGCTCTCGTCCCATGTGTGATAACGCGGGTTTTGGGGCGCCACGCAAATTAAGTGCGCGTTCTGCTTCACCTGGACTGAGAAAATGCGCGCGCGCTCTCCGCCTTCTGCGCTCACCGAACCGTCTCGCCATTACATAGGCTTCCTCGCACCGCACACTGTATTGCCAATAACCCACAAATATCTGCATTGCCCGCGCAACTAAATCCTTTCCATCACCATCACGTCACCCTCACCCCCCCCCCCCCCCCCCCCACCTCCGCTCCCAACTTTTATCGGTGTGCCTCCTAGCGCTCTTTGCTGCCAACTCACCAGTGTGCTTGACAGCCAGGACGGGTTGCGGGCTGGGCAAGAAACGCCCGATCTTCCTGTTGCTAGCCGTGTTCTTCTTCACCAGTTTGTTCCACGCCGCCTGGCCCTGCAGTGAATGGCAGCACGTCAGTCAGATGACCATTGCCGCTCAACGAACACAGTACGGAGATCTACAGCTTGAGCATGGGTGGTAAATGGCAGTGACCTCCTCAGACCAGCGTTACCGGCGCCGCTTCTCACTGAGGCGCCCGATCCAGAGGCGACGCTTCACCAACCAATGCTACATTGCAGATGGTAGATCTGCCTCCAGCAGGTGAAGACTAACAGGAAGCCATTAGCTGGGTGCACACCGGCTGTGATTCGGTCTGCATCCAGGGTGGCTCGGCGCACACCGGCTGTGATTCGGTCTGCGTCCACCCAGCGGTTCAGGCCGCAGTCCTAGAGGACGCGGGTGGCGCGGGTGGCTCGGCGCATACCGGTTGTGATTCGGTCTGCGTCCACCCGGCGGTTCAGGCCGCGGTCCTACAGGACGCGGGTGGCTCGGCGCACACCGGCTGTGATTCGGTCTGCGTCCACCTGGCGGTTCAGGCCGCGGTCCTAGAGCACGCGGGTGGCTCGGCGCACACCGGCTGTGATTCGGTCTGCGTCCACCCGGCGGTTCAGGCCGCAGTCCTAGAGCACGCGGGTGCATGGTGGGCTACACGAACGCACACAATCCCCGTGTAAAAAGACGTGTCCTCGCCAACGTGTGCGGATTGCTCGACCGCGATTTCTGAGTGATCTGTAAGCGAATAATGCTATTTCCGCTGGTCTTGCCCCGTGTTATCAACCCAAGCATAACAGTGGCCGAGGTTTGGTTCCCATTAACGTCCTCATGGCGTCAAGATGCCGAAGAATGTACTGCCACGTCAAGGCCGATGCCTGTCGGCGGGTGTCTTAAGACAACAGAAGTCCATGCCTCGGTCTACGCTGTGCAAGTTGCTCAACTCGTACGCGATGGTCTGCGGCAATTAAGTAAAGCAGACCGAGTAAAGTTGAAGAGCCATGAGTGACCCGTCTTGCTTCGTTTTTTAATTACTTTTTCATTGATCCTGGTGTTAAGAAGTAATAAGGTTTCCCATCTTCTAGAGATAGCGATATAAAGATTTTTTCCACAAATGCATGTGTTCCGGATGATTAAAACACTGTAAACGCGTTTTAATGTCATCAGCGGTAGCGGTGTCCATCATGTCGCTGTAAGGAGACAGTATTCCGTGACTGCTGGAGGGAGTAGGCGACTGACATCTTTCTGGCACCACCCACAGCAGTGCAGGAATGACGATCCAGACGGGCCCCACAGGTGTCAACTTTAGTACCACATTGATAATACACGAGAGAGCTTCACAAAACACATAAAATCCTTAATCTGGCTGATGCACAGGCACTGCCAGGATTGAGGCAAATTAGGATAACCCACACATTTTTGGCACACCGAAGAATATCGAAATCACGTGGAAAAACATGCTCCGGTTCTGTTGGATGCTGAGTTGTTGACTTTGTTTAATGCATACGGCTACATGTGGCAAAACGCCACGAGATCCCACTGCGAATGGTTTCACTGATTCAAAAAAATCACGAAAGCTGTTCACTGCATTACCGAGGAACATTACTCACGTAGATAAGACAGCAGCCTTATTCTTCGGAGAAAAACTAGGAGAATGGAGGTATAGTTGGGTTGATATTTCGGTAACGTGCCTTCATCGAAACAATAGCAGAAGTCATTTTTTTCACTTCTGCAGTTGTTTCGATAAAGGCGTGTTGCCGAAATATCAACCCAACTATATCTCCATTCTCCTGGTTTTTCTCCGAGGAATAAGGCTAATACTGCTGTCTTATCCATGATTCAACAAAATTGCTTCACGTGAATCAACGAAATGACTCAATTGATCACATGGCTTAATTGATCTACAACGAAACATAGCGGCACAAAACATATGCATGGGGAGGGGAGAAGTCCGTCATTAAAGCAAACTAAACTGGACTTTTCCAGGTGCCATGGAAACTGAACAACATAATTCGCAAGCGGATTGTTTTTACCTGTTCTCTGTGCCTGCTTCTCACTTGTTATCATGTATACAGCACACCTGTCTGCGCCTCTATGAACAGGATCAACTCTGGCGCTGGCACTGACTGCCTACGGACACGGATCACGCGAGAGCTGTTTTCGCACCACTTGATTGGAAAATTATGTTGACGTCATCAACCATGCACATTTAAATCAGAAGCAAGAGCTCAGCCCCACTCCAAGCACTCCTTATCCCAGTAAATGGTAAATGACATAAAGAGCGGTAGTTTCAGGACACCTCTTACAGAACACACACGAGTCAGCTGGTGGAGAAGTGCAATGAGGGGTGGTATTGCACATCTAATGTTCGTAACCACTAATGTATCGTAACACGCAATATTCGAAACACTTCATGTATAGCAACCACTAATGTGACATTTTCCGGACGGAGAGTGATGTTTGGAGAGTGATGTGATGTTCCCCTGCGAGAGATGTTCAATCCAGGTTTGAACGACTGGCAGCCAGGATGCAGTGACCCGCGACACCGAAAACCTAACCCACCGCTTCGCCTGCCGTCCTGACTGGTTCGACTGAAACATGATCCGCGCGTCGGTGTTTGCCGAACTACGGGCTGGTATTTGTACTCATTCTCGATTCGTCGGTTCAGCTGCTCGGGTTTTGTTAGACCCTGGTACGTGATCACACAATTTATACTGTATGTGGATGAGCTATAAAAAGGTGATGACGGTGGTCATGATTGTTGGCTACAACAGGCAGTACAGCATTAAGTACAACGTGACCATGCAGTGATCAGGTCAGGTGTTAATATTTGGCGTGAGGCGACAAGCAGCCATTTATTTAGATTAACCCATCATTATGGAATAATGTTGAAACACTTCCAGCTTGTAAAGATGTCTGGGGCAACTTTGGAACGCTAAGTGCTAATACACGCCATTAACTTCTTAAAAGCCTGACTAAGAACAGATTAATCACTCGATGTTTCGCTCCTCGTTAATACCATGCTATGGTGTGAAGCAGGCATGCTATATTTGGAAACGGAAAAGATCACTCATGACGTCAATAAGGGCAAAGAATGTCCGGTGCGAAGAAGGCCGGTTTCAAGAAGAGCTTACCAGTTTAAAACTCGAACTGAACGATCAGTCACCAAATTCGCACGTGGGCCAGCTTACCCCAAAACGCAGCGGACTGGAGCGGCCACGCAGACCAGCCACTGTAGGCCAGATCGTCCGGTCCAGAGACAGACGGAATGGCTCTGCAGAGCCAGCACTGACATTCTTAATGTGGAGAAAAGTGTAACTGACAGAAGCACTGACAGTCTATACCACACATACAGGGCGTGGGGACAGGCTATTGCAAGGACACGCTGCACACCGGAAGAGTATTTTGCCTGTCTATCGACAGGTGCGCTGTGTTGTGCAAGGATTCGGTTGTCAGGACCATGTGCAATCGACATTCCTTGATGCCAACTTACCTGCAAGATTACACAGACTAGATGATCCTTTGGTTTATTTAACGTCGTAGCCTGCAGAATCTCTAAGCTCGCCTATTAAAACAGTCCCCGAGATAGAGAAACACAAGTAGGAGATTTCGCGTGCAACGTATCATGCTGTTTCCTGGCACGCCATGCATGCTCGACGGTGCGGGCAATACCTGTGGGGCTATTTACGATCACCTTGAGCCATTGGTCAGTGTTTTTGTCCGACCCAAAACATCAAGAAGAAACGAGCAATCGACGTCTAGAATGGTGCAGGAGAGCCCTGCGCCGCGATAAAAACGACCGCCTATAATATATGAATCATACCGTGCGCGATGAAACGGATGCCGCCACCATAATATGGAAGGAGAAACGTCGCACGAATTTCGTCGCTTATATATATATATATATATATATATATATATTTCCATAACTAAAATCTGCGTTTATTGCACAGCACACGGCGCCTGTCGATCGACAGGCGAAGTACTCCTCCGGTATGCAGCGTGTCCTTGCAATGGCCTGTCCCCAAGCCCTGTAGGCGTGGTATAGATTGTTAGTGTCCCTGTCAGCTATATATATATATATATATATATATATATATATATATATATATATATATATATATCATAATCAACTGCGTACGGCGTTCGCTTATGAAATCTGCGTTAAAGGGAGAGTGCCACCCTTTTTGCACTTCTCACTTATTGTTCCTCAGACGTTGTTAACCAATCAGACTTATCGCATATTTCTGTCAAAAATGTTCTTGCTGCATTTCGGGACCAGACTGGACGAGCGCAACCCAGCCCAACTCCCCCAACCCCTCCGTCCGCGGACCAGGGCAGACACCGCACTGGCGTGGCGTTGCATTTCCGTTGCAATTTTCGCGAAGTTTACATCCTAACACGGGTAAAAAAGAGGAGACCCTGGCGGTAACTTAAATGACAGCGCCCAAGTCCATATTGTTAGAGGGCGCACAAGTGAGAGAGAGAGAGGACGCATAAGTGACCATGCACCAGGCACTCGCCCTTATTGTGGCTGAAAAACCTCGGTAGAATCATTATTTTCTGACCAATCTAGTCACAACTTTCTGTTCGTTCTTAAAAGATAAAAGGAAAAACCGCTCTCATTTGCTCAATCCGTTTAAGATCAGCAGGCGTCTCGGGCTGGAGAAGTAGTGAGAACACGACTTCCGGTTATTGCGGTACCTTTCAAGTCGCCAATGATTTGTTCCACCCAACTTTCGTCCGTTCCCACAGTTGGCTTAAGTTACCGTCAGGGTCCTCCTTACAAACTCAAAGATAACGGGCCGTTCTTCCTTGCGTGAGGGCTGATGCTTCCGCGGATGGTCCGCATCGCGGCTATGTCCGATCTGTAGTGTCCCCAGCGGAGGTGCACACACGGCGAGCCCAGGCCGGCCGGACATCAGCGCCGCTCGGGACCGGACTGGGCGAGCGCAGCCCAGCCCAACTCCCCCGCCCCCTCCGTCCGCGGACCAGGGCACACATCGCGCTGGCGTGGCTCGCAATGATCCGAGAGAGGCACAGCCACGTCCGCCGCCCTTCCCTCCTCTGCGAGCCGGTGTCCATGCCGTCCCGCGCGGGGCCCGGGCCGCAAGAGTGAGCGTCAAGAGCAGGGCACGCGCGGCCCGTGGCGTGTCGTCACATCACATCACCATGGCCGGCACGCCAGCTGGCCCAGCGTATCACGGCAGCGAGGCGGCGCTACAAGAGTGGGCCCAGAGGCGCGGCGCCCGCGGTGGCCGGGTCCGCAGGCGGCGCTACAAGAGTGGGCCCAGAGGCGCGGCGCCCGCGGTGGCCGGGTCCGGAGGCGGCGCCACAAGAGTGGGCCCAGAGGCGCGGCGCCCGCGGTGGCCGGGTCCGGAGGCGGCGCGGCCGAAAGGAGCCAACAGCGCCTGTCATCACGCCGACACTGACCATGACCAAGTTGCCGGACGACTTGTAGGACACCTCCGGCAGCGGCGGCTTCTGGTTCTCCTGGCCGGGACCGGACGACGATACCTGCAGCCGGGCACAGCCAGATCAAACAGGTGCGCTTCCGCCATTCACCTCCACATGGCAAGAGCAGGCCGAGGGGGGAGTGAGAGGAGGGAGGAAATAACGTGAGTGAGTGAGTGAGTGAGTGAGTGAGTGAGTGAGTGAGTGAGTGAGTGAGTGAGTGAGTGAGTGAGTGAGTGAGTGAGTGAGTGAGTGAGTGAGTGAGTGAGTGAGTGAGTGAAGGGAATGGAGAGGACGAAAGGGACGGAGACAGGAAGAGTCGTGGACGGAGGGAGAGAGAGAGAAACGGTCAGAGCGTGTACTGAAAGTGGTAGCCTTCCGTCGGGGGTGATGGGATCACATTGCCAGCGGCTCATTCACACACACGCACGCCACTTATCAGTGCTGCGAATGACACGGCACGCCAGACTCCCCCCACAGACCGAGCTCCCCAGCAGGCGTGGGCCAGGTTGTTTAGATTAGAGCCTTTCCGACCAGTAATGATCATTTAAGGGCCATGGGATGGAGGAGAATAGATAGCGGTGGGGCAGAACTGATGCACCGGGGGCATAACCACCGAGACTAAACCTGCGCAGGATCCCCTGGGCGCGGTGTGCGCCGAGCGCCCGGACGGGGTCCCCGCCAGGGGGCTTCTCGGCCCACTGGCAGCTGGCGCGTGCAGCCTGCCCCGGACGGGCGGGGCGTCGCGAGGCAGTAGGATAAAGCAAGGAATGGGATAGCAGGGCGGCCGCGCGGCACCAGACCACGTGACAGCCCGGGACGGTGCGGACGCACCACGCCCAGCGCCTGCGCGGCACCAGACCACGTGACAGCCTGGGACGGAGCGGACGCACCACGCCCAGTGGCCGCGCGGCACCAGACCACGTGACAGCCTGGGACGGAGCGGACGCACCACGCCCAGCCGCCGCGCGGCACTAGACCACGTGGCAGCCTGGGACGGAGCGGACGCACCGCGCCCAGCCGCCGCGGTTGTGGCGCAGAGCGTCTGCGGCGGGCGACTCTGAGTCTCCGAGTGCGGGTCATCCGGCGGCGCCACACGACCGCACGAGCTCCAGGCAAGGCAGGTAACCGGGTCGGCCGGGACGGCGTTCAGCGCGCGCCGCGTGCGCACGAGCGGCTGTTGGGTCAGCGGGGAGCGCCCGGCCAGCGCACAGTCGACGCCCGCCGTCGACACAGCAGCATCAGCTGGCTGAGTCCGGCCGGGAGCCGCCAGTCAAGCTTGTGTTTATTACCAAAGCTTTCTGCTCGCTGCCATGCTTCACACCGCCGTAGCAGACTTTTGAGACTTCTTGGCTTATTCTGATAGAGGCCGTCAGCATTTTCCTTCAGCGATTAAGCAGGCCATTTAGTTTTAAAAAATCCCGTCCCAAAAACGACACGAGCGAGCAAACGGCGGAGAACAAGCAAGAACAGTGCATCACCACTCAACGACAGGGCCTTTTCTCTACGCAGAGCTGCGATATAGTGAGAGCACTGGCACTGAGGACCTGGAACATGTTGCCAACGCAGCTATGCACCAACGTTTCCAAGTTCTGCCTCTCGTGAGTGAACTGGCAGCGATTCACGTGCTGCCCCACGTGACCTCCACACCTGACCCCAGTGGAAGGGGCCGCAGGTGGCCCGGCCCAGCCTGTGGCCGGCCCCGCGCGGAGAGATATCCGCCGGATGCAGGTCAATACTGGGGGGGGGGGGGGGGGGCGTGGCGCTGAGCCGGCGGCCGTCGATAGCCGCCGGGTCAGCGGGTCAGCAAACGCCCGGTCAGCGTCCCAGCCAGCCCCGGCCAGCCACCGGCAGCCGTCAGACACGCACAGACCGGGCTGTGATGCTCAGTCTGTTAGTGATGGCACGAGTCAGCGCGGCGGCACCAGAGTGAACAGCAATTACTGTACGGCGCGCGAGTGGGGCTGCGAAGAAACGCGGTGCTCTGCCTGGCGCTGAACTTAAAGCCGTGCTTGAACCGATGTTCATATTCATACTCGATAGACTGCTTGCATAGGTTACAAGTCTTCTGACTCAAAGCCTCAACGAATGCAAACTATTACTCAACACTGTGGAGACACAACACACAACACAACGCACATCACTGTGGAGACACAGCACACAACACAACGCACAACACTGTCAAGACAAGGCACAACACTGCAGGAGACTGCGACCTGGATGTGGTTGAGGTGATAATGCGTTCGCAATCTGATTCCTCATCCACGCCACAGCTCACAGTTCCTGACCGCCACTCGTGAGGCCCAGTATACATAACGCTGCTGTTGTCATTAGGACGCTACGACGCAGTCAGCTGTTGAGGTTCTATGGCGTCGCCTGCCTCTCACCTTGACAGGAAGGGCGGGCTACACGACCCTGCGCTGACCCGAGGTGGCGCCCGGGTGTGTTCCTCACTGACACGTGACGGAGCCGCGGCACACACAGCGCTCATCTCAGATTCGCAGCACGAAGGCCCTGCTGGGCACCGAACGACGGCATTCTGGCTTGCAGGCCAAAGGTCGTCCGGTCCGCCCTCCAGCGGCGCGGCTAGGATTAAACGGGCGCGCCCCGCCAGGACTGGTCTGTCCGTGTCTCATCACTCAGGATCCGGTCCATTCCTCGTCTCCCAGAACCCGGTCCACTGCTCGCCGCCCAGGACCCGGTCTATTCCTAGCCGCCCAGGGCCCGGTCCATTCTTCGTCTCCCAGGACCCGGTCCGTCCCTCGTCTCCCAGGACCCGGTCCGTTTCGCCGTCTCCCTACACCCGGTCCGTCCCTCGTCTTCTTGTATTTGATCCGTATCTTATCTTCCAGCCCCTCCAGTTACAGGGACCCGGTCCGTCCCTCGTCTCCCGGGACCCTGTCCGTCCCTCGTCTCCCAGGACCCGGTCCGTCCCTCGTCTTCTTGTATTTGGTCCGTATCTTATGGTCCAGCCCCTCCAGTTCCAGGGACCCGGTCCGTCCCTCGTCTCCCAGGACCCGGTCCGTCCCTCGTCTCCCAGAACCGGTCCGTCCCTTGTCTCCCTGTGCCCGGTGTGTCCCCCGCCTTCCTGCACCCGATCCATCTCCCGTCTCCCTGCACCCAGTTCGTCGTCTCCCTGCACCCGGTCCGTCGGCTCCTTGGAACCTTATGTCCCCGCGCCCGGATTTTGTTCTTGAATACACTGAAATGAACTGAAAGCATATTTCAGCCAAATGTGATTACAATGAAAACAAATGTGAGTCACACATTACGTTGGCGATGTGCAACAGCAGCTGCCGCCGTAGGCAATTGGCAAAAATGCATCACATTGGATACATTCCTCGGCAATCAGGTGCGGAATAAACTTAAAAACTGAACTAAAATGCAAACTGTGCCTTCGGCCTGACTGGCTAGCTGTGCAGTTTTGGACAACTGCGAATGGTATAGTGGTAGCATGCCTGGTATATGGTACATATATATATATAATATATATATATATATATATATATATATATATATATATATAATGGTATATAATGGTATAGTGGTAGCATCCATGCCTGAGTGGTAGCACCTACACTTAGCTGATTACGGAAGGTCAAATGATGTAGAGATGTTTAGGCTCCAGCACCATGAGCGGCGCCGTTCAGCCTGGTGCGGAGTTCGGGGCGCCGCCACCAGATGGCAACAGGAGCAGTGAGCGCTGCGGCCGACAGGCGGCGTCCAGGGTTGGACATGGCTGTGTCGTGTCATTGGGGCTTTACGACGCACTCAGCTGCTGAGGCTATATGGCGTCGTCTGCCTCTCACCCTGGCAGGAAGGGCGGGCGCCGCGGGGAATCGTTTGGCGTATATATTGGGCGCTCCGCCACGCGGTCCCTCTGGGGCAGGTCATTGGGTGTTGGCTTTAAGATGGTTACGATCTTTTGGGGGTGGAGATCAGTCTTACTTTATTTGGTATTTACTGAATAATGATCATTCAAAGTGCGCGTAGCGTTAGAATGCGTCAGGTAATCGCATCTATAATGCAAACGCGTGATGATGTAAGGTTTCTTTCCTTTGTTCGTGCGGGTGCCGAGGCTGCTCTACGGTGAACGAATGCCCAGCCCGCCGGGCCACATGCAGTAAGCGTGTGGTAAGCCGCACGTAAGCTCGTGTGTGACGTTTGGAGCCCGTCGCGCCGACGCATTAGGCCTGCGTGCCGCTGCGGGTCGGCAGCACCGCACTCGCATGGCGGCACATTACGTGCGCCACAGCCGATGGTCAAGGGTCACAGTGTCACGCTCTCGTACAACGAACACAGGACCGTCGGCCAGCTGCTACTGGTTAAATACATAAAGATACACATATATCAGGCCAAGAAAGAACCACAAGGGCCCATCGAGGTCGGCCTACCCCAGGTTCCGCACCCATTCTCTGCACTAATCTTACCACGACCTGCCTGAATTTAGCTATAATTGGGATCCTTAGACCGATAGAGCCTGTCCCAACGATTTTTCAGTGTTGCTACGGAGGAACATCCAACAGCTTCTTTTGGCAGCCCATTCCAATGATTTACTACCCTTTGACTAAATGATATCTGCCTCCTCACGTCTCTACTCTGCCTTTCACTAATATCTATATCTATATATATATATATATATATATATATATATATATATATATATATATATATATATAATATAATACATATGTAAATATATATAAAACACATAATATACACGTCAAAGTTGCCAATCCCATTTCTCATCCTGGTAGCTTTTCACTATATTCTTTCCAGTCTATCTGTATCATTTTGGAAGAATGGGTACCAAGACCGCGCACAATACTCTAGGTGTGGTCTGACATAAGCTAAGTTCAGCCTCTTGACAATATTCCTGCTCTTGTAATGGCATTCCTGTCAATAATTCCCAGCATCCCGACTGCCTTGTTCCAAGCAGCCCCGTATTGTTTTTTCAGCCTTTAAACTCCTGAAAATTATAACCCGTAGGTCCCTTCCGCCCTTGATTTGATTCAACTTTCGGCCTCGCATAACATAGCTAATGTCCTCACCATCAGAACTACCCACATACATCACCTCACACTTATCATAATTAGATGATGTCTGCTACAGATACGTTACGTTACGCATGAATATACCTTACGCTACAAACCTTGCATGGCTGTAGGCAATTTGAAAGGCGATTTTTTACATAAAAATGGTATGTATCCTTGTAAGGTCGCTGACGTATGGCAGGTCAAAGTCAGGCCGCAGCTGTCAGCGAAGGCCATTTCTAGGGAATTTCTACGGAAGTTCAGTCTGATGCGACAGCGGAGTGTTAGACGAGGTCATTCATCTCTGAGATAGTTCCTTAAGCAAAATATCAACTAAATCTAGAATAGCGCATTACATTGACCTAAGGTCAGGTACGAAGTTCAAAAGGAGGTCAAAACTAACCTCGGTTGCGAACGGTATTCAACCGGTCGCCCGGGCGCGTGTTAATGCTGTAGAGTGAATGAGCTGAGATGTGCACGGTATTACATCCGCAGCATTAGAAAACCATGACAGCGCCGCTATTATCAACATCCATCAACTGACGTTGATGGGCGCCGGTCCATCTATTGTGGCGCGTCGGAGCGGGAGGGTAGCGCTCGTCTGTGTGGGCTACTCGTCCAGCCAGAGCGCGGCGGAACACTGGGCAGTCAGACCCAGCCCTGGCTCGGGCCAACGTCCGCCGGGCGCGGCACGTGCCAGCTCCCCTCCCCCCCCCCCCCATCAGCAGGGCCCACAGGGGGTGTTGGTACGTGGCACCGACCCCAGGGGGTGCGGTATTCGCGTATGCTTACGCATACTGATTCTACCGATTCCCGCAACCGTGTGACATACGTGCAAGGCGAAAAGTGCGCCTCCTGTCCCATCACTCCTCGCAGCTGCGTCAAACAAGACAGACGGCACCTCACGGCCGCCCGCCCGCCAGCCTGACACCTAGCGGCGCCGGCGTCTGTCGCGCCGCCACAGCCTCCTACCTTGACGGGGATGTGGCTGGTCCGGGCGGCGTTGGCCTCCCTCAGCACGGCAGCCGGCTCCTCGCTGACAGGCTGCAGGTGTGGTCGCGGTCGCGGCACCACCGCCTGCACCACCCGGGTGCGGGGTCGCACGTTCTGCACCAGCGACGGCACCGGCGCATCGTGGATGTAGCGCGCCACGGGGCTGACGATGTCCTGCCGAGCGGCGCGTCAGATCAGGTCAGGTCAGGTCAGGTCAGGTCAGATCAGATCAGGTCAGGTCAGACGGCCACCGCCGGCTGACGGCAGGATGGGGACGTGACGCGCAAAGACGGAGCACCGCTGGACTACCGCGCACCCTACTCGTATTCCCAAGCACAGGCGCCAACATAAGCCACGCCCCGCCGTAAATGTCGACTGGCGGCAGGAGTGACGCCACTCCAAGACCGACAGCGCCAGCGTCTGGACGTAGCCCCACATGGCCACAGACCCCGAGACCGTCCCAGTCCAGCGTCGACACTCACCGCCAGCTGGGGCCGGGAGCGCGGGGTGGAGGGCGGCGCCAGGGTCGGCGTGCGGACAGCGCGGGCCGGCGAGGGCGCGGCCGCGCGGCCCCGCGGCGTCGGCAGGCCGCTGTTCGCGCGGCCGCGCGGCGTCAGCAGCCGGCCGGGCGAGCGGCCCGCCGTTGGCCGTCTCTGACTGCCGGGCGCCGCTGGCACGCCGCGGCCGACCGGCGTGCGCGCCTGCCGCCCTGTCTGCCGCGGCTCGGCCTGCACGGCCGGCGGCGGCTCCCGCAGCGCAGCGGCACCGCTGTCCTGCGGCGGGCCGGTGTCGTCGCCGGCGGCAGCGCGACTCTGCAGGATCGTCTCCAGCCGGCGCTCCTCGGCCTCCATGGCCAACAGGCGCTCCATCATCTCCAGCGTGTCGTTCATCTCGCTCTGTGAGCCGGACCGTTCGCTGCCGCCGGCCAGGCTCAGCTCGCTGTCCGTGGCCAGCTCCGACACCGAGCCGGCCAGTGATGGCCGGTGGCTGACGTTGTCGCTGGTCGTGTTGTCCGCCGCCGGGCCCGTCCGCCGCTCGCCGCCGGCGCCCGCAGCCAGCGACACGTCTGGCCCCTCCAGAGTCGACTCGTACAGCACCGAGCCGGAGCTGGAGTCGGCGGCCAGCCAGCTGTTGGGCGGCGCGGCCGGCGCCAGCGAGAGCTCCGACAGCCCCGTCAGCCGACGGCTGGTGTCTCGGCTTGCGCCCTCTGCGCAGGTGTAGTACGAGTCCACAGACTGGCCGGACGGCGATGCCATCTGCTGCTCCATGGCCTGCAGCAGGCCGCCGCCGCAGCTGCCGTGATCGTCCGACGGCGATCCGGGTGCCAGCGGGCCGGCGGAAGAGCCAGCCAGCTCGTCATGAAGCGCCCCCAACAGAGAGTCGGCGGGGGCCAGCGAGCCGGCCGCCTCGCGACGCTCGTCCAGCGAGCCAGCCGTCTCACGACGCTCGTCCAGCGAGACGGCCGTCTCGCGTCGCTCGTCCAGCGAGTCGCCCGGCACGGTGATCGAGACATCAGACAGCAGAGTGCGCCAGGCGCTCGCGTTCTCCGTTGGCAGCTCCTCCCACTGACTTTCCTCCACAACAGCCAGTGACTGTTCGGTGGGCATCTCCTCCCACCGCCTCTCCTCGGCGCCGGCCAGCGACTGATGTGCCGATGACTCCTCCCCAACAGCCAGTGACTGCTCCGTCGGTAGCTCTTCCCACTGCCTCTCCTCTGTGCCGGCCAGCGAGTGCTCGGTGGGCATCTCCTGCCGTCGCCGCTCCTCTGTGCCAGCCAGCGACTGCTCGGTGGCCAGCTCCTCCCATCGTCGGCTACTGCTGTCCTCGCTGGAGGCCAGGGGCGCCACCGACTCCTCCAGACGACTGCTGGTCACCGGATATCTGCAGGCAGGTCAGCACAAATCAGACAGCCGCTGGAGGCCAGGGGCGCCACCGACTCCTCCAGACGACTGCTGGTCACCGGATATCTGCGGGCAGGTCAGCACAAATCAGACAGCATCTCACAAAAACGTGGGATTGGCTCATTTGGGGCAGCTTGGAACAACATCGCGATGGAAGACATTGGCAATCTCCATAACTGAGGCACAGAAAGCAACATATCTGCATTTGTTCGGGATGGACGTTCAGGGTGTATCTAGCATGCCGGCGATGGCAGCTGATGATACCGCCTCCGAACCAGATAGCATTTCTCCTTTAGTGGGAATGGAAGACATTTCAGCTGCAGTCCGTCACGTATGATGATACTTGGGTTCAGAGGCGCTTCGATCGCAGCGGGCATGCGGCGTCCGTACGTCGATAACCTTGCCACAGCTGACGACACGATCTATGTTTAGTTTCACTGTCTTGTCTCATCACATTGCCAGAGCGCATGCGTGACAGGCACAAAACGTCGCACATGCAGAGAAGACGCCAGTGTCATGTTGTCTTTGTTTCACTACCGAACAACGTCATCATGAGCCCGACGTATCCGCGTCTCATCCAAATTACGAACGACCCGCAAAAGAACAGCAGCCCAAGAGCAACTGAGTAATTTCAGAAATATAATATTTTCAAGAGCATTGTAGAGCAAAAACAGCGTTCGCTTTCATTGGTGGGATCGGAGACTTCAAGGCCACTTCAAAGTACCCCTGGTACTCCGTGGACAGCGGTGATAACGAGTACATTGTTCTATGTTTAACAGTTTGGTCGCGTACCATCAACGTCCCGTGCAGGTAATGTTCACGGGCCATATCCTCCCAGTCTGTGATGGTGATGATTTTCGTTTTGGCGTACATCAACGACGATCATCATTGCGCGCCCATCCCAGTTTGTAAAAAATTGAATTGGGATCTTATGCTGTCTGTTTCGTCTCTTTGGGAAGTCGCAGCTCTGTCGTTGCAGGGCAAGCCAAATGCTTGTGGGCCATTGGTTGTCCAAATAACGATCCGGTGTCAGATCGGGTGCGTAAAGCAACCGGAAAAAGTAGAGCAAACAGGCAAAAGCAAGGAGGTTATAGCAGAAACCAATCCGAAAAATATCAAAGGTTTGCTCATTTGTTCAAGAAGAAAACAATGCACGTCGTCGCGCACCCTTTCGTCGGGGAGGGAGGGGGGGGGGGGGGGCAGCGCCTACGGAAGTCATATTAGCGCTCAAGAGCCATGGCTGCGGAATTCTAGCTCGTCACCCAACACGGATGCCGAATGTGCTAACCACTCGGCAATGACGCCCCGTCACTGACATTTCGCGTTATTTCCGAAACAAACTGTCTGGCATGGGGCGACTCGGCCGAGTTCGGCGAAAGGCCTGTCACTAAATTGGCGTTAAATGGACGGATGGGTTTCTTCATCAAGCTACAATCCAACTGCACTATATCTTATTTCCAGGCCATCCAACTAGAAAGCTACTACGCAACTTTGTGCGCCTAAAATCACCTTTGGTGACGTTATCATTTACGTCATTGCAAAAGAGGTGTATTCAGCCATGCGTGACGAGGGTTAACTGTAATGTGATGTGCACCAGTGGCTGGTATGGTTGTGGCAAGCCTGGGGGGGGGGGCTTACCGGCAGACGGCGCTTGTGGCCGGCAGCAGCAGCTCGTCCATGGTGACTGAGTCACGCGTGCCCTCCAGCGCGACGGTGCCCAGACCGCGCTCCAGGACAGCCATCGAGTCGGTCAGGCTGCCGCTGGAGGGGTGCACCGCAGGTCATGTCAGGTCAGATCAGGTCAGGCCAGGTCACTCGCTCACTCGGAGGGTCACCTTCGCAGCCAGCAAGCGTGTGTTAGACATTGGCGAGGTGCAGCACAGCACTGCGATGACCCAGCTCGAGGAGCATTGCGAGCCGTCAGTAGAATATACTGGTTGAGAGCAGAGACAGTAGAGCTTTGCTGCACCTGAGGGTACAGCAGAGCAGAGGCTTATCTTTAGGCAGAGCAGAGAGACTTACCTTAAGGCAGAGTAGAGTAGAACTTACCTTTAGGTAGAGCAGAGCAGATGCTTACCTCTAGGCCGAGCAGAGCAGGGAGGCTTACCTTAAGGCAAAGCAGAGCAGATGTTTACCTTGGGGCAGAGCGGAGCACACGTTTACCTTTAGGCGGGGCAGAGCAGAAGCTTACCTTTAGGCAGAGCAGAGCAGAGCAGAGAAGCTTACCTTAAGGCAGAGCAGAGCAGAGGGGCTTACCTTTAGGCAGAGCAGGGCAGATAGGCTTACCCTAGGGCAGAGCAGAGCAGGAAGGCTTACCTTTAAACAAAGCAGAGCAGAGGCTTACCTTTAGGCAGAGCAGATCAGGGAGGCTTACCTTAGGCAGAGCAGAGCAGAGAAACTTACCTTAAGGCAGAGCAGAGCAGAGGGACTTACCTTTATGCAGAGCAGGGCAGAGGCTTGCCTTAAGGCAGAGCAAAGCAGATGCTTACCTTTAAACAAAGCAGAGCAGAGAGACTAACCTTTAGGCAGAACAGAGCAGGGAGGCTTACCTTTAAGCAGAGCAGAGCAGGAAGGCTTACCTTTAAGGAAAGCAGAGCAGAGGCTTACCTATGAGCAGAGCAGAGCACAGGCTTACCTTAAGGCAGAGCAGAGCAGAACAGAGGCTTACCTTTAGGCAAACAGAGCAGGAAGGCTTACCTTTAGACAGAGCAGAGCAGAGAGGCTTTCCTTTACTGCCCTGCTCTTAAGCAGTTCTGACCACAAAGAACTGACGAAAAATAAGATACATGACAGCATTAATTTTTGCATAGCATCATAAACTTGTATGGCTGTATTTGTTCAGCCAAATGGGCCGCAACTGAACAATCATTTACATTACAAAAAAACTTCTGTGGGTTTTTCTTACATCATATCTGAGCTACTGATTATTGGTTTTGTGCTGTGATGTTTAAGTACTTCTTGACCTTATGCTATAAAATATAATGTTGTACCCATTCTGGCATATTGCCTCATTCTGTTGAAGTTTGTGGTGTCACAACATGCAAATAAAAGTAATCAACATTGTCAAAAATGTCCTGGAATTATGGAAGCTGATACCACACATTCTGGATAAACAAACACAATCCCTTCTATGATGCAAGCTAATGCCACCTTTACGATGTACGTGCCTGAAACTTGATCCAGTGATCTGCCATTCGGTGGAAGTTCTACCGTAAATCAGTGGGCGACTGCAGGCGACCACCGGCCAGTCAAAGCCCCGAGAGCCTCCGTTCCCGCCCCCGAGCCTAAATGGTCAATCGGTCATCTTAAACACAGCGAACTCGTGATTGCCTATGGTATCATGATCTCTCATTAGATCCAGTTGGTGAAATGCCATTGCCTCGACTGGAAATTTTGTCAGTTTGCTTGCGCTTCTTCACCGTTAGTTTAATGGGGCGATATAATCCCGTAAAACCTGTCTGTCAGAGGCCCTTTTAGCCGGCTGCTGCCATCCCGGGCAGTGCTGGCCTCACCTGGTGTCCGCCAGGCTGACAGTCTCGTTCAGGAGCCGACTGATCTCCTGCTCCCGATCCGTCACAGGCCCCATGAACACCTCGTCCTCGCTGTCGGTGTCACCGCCCCGCCGACGCCAGCCGGCCGACATGGCGAACAGCCTGAGAACAGAGCGGCGGCGGCGGCTCGTCACTGGAGAACGACGGTGAAGGACGGACACCGGCCGAGCGAGACTGCTGAACAGCTGACTTTCACCAGACAGCAGCGCCCTCACGGAACAGGTGACAACAGCTGTCAATAATATCTCCATGGACCCCCAGAAGCAGAACACCTGCCTGTTACTGGGGACTGACGATGCAGAGCTGCGATTAGTGCAGGGATCAGCTGTCTGTTGCTGATCAGTCTCCACAGGCCTGACAGTCCTGTCCTTGTCAGATATAGCCAGTGATCAAAGAAGAGTCTTGCAAAATGGTATTTTGCTGGGTATATGGTATCAGTGGAGCACAAATAGTGGGCCTTTCAGTCAAAGTAACAGATAAGCTTCTGCACATCAAACATCAACACAATATGGAAGTCAGGAAAGCTATGCACTGAGATCAGTTGGCAGTCACAGTGATTACTTATTGTATTAGTTTGCTACTTCTTTATTTACATAGCTCTTTGTGTAAGCTAGGAAAGGCCCAAACACCTTGCAGTCAGAGCTATAAACCATTGTTCATCTAGCTTCCTGTGTCTACACAATAGCATAAGGAATGTTTTTACTTGATTTGCATTCAACACTCCCCCATTGAACCACTCTTTTAAGACATCAGGTGACAGCTTGTGGTGTTGTGACCAAACTAGGCAAGATGCATTTTATTGGTCTGAATTATCATATTGAAAATTCCAAAATGTGTGAAATGAAATGCTACACAAACCAGAGGCATACTTCTCTTTCATTGTCCTGTCATTGTTCATCATTCAACTATCATGTTGCAAATTGCAACATGCATCTAAAGCATTCCAGCAGAAATGTCAAGGACATTACTCCAGGGTATAATAGATCACTACATATGCTGTGTGAGAACATATAACAACCCACTTTCTCATATATCATATATCAATAAAGTGGATCAAAATGAAACTTCCCTTGTTATGCAGCTCATTGTGGATTTAATACTTGTAAGCTTCTTGACTGGAGCATCATAGGGATTTCAAGCCTGGTAGGGACCCAAAAGAATTTGGGAAAAAGTTTCTAGGTATAGAACAAACAGACCATTTGGGGGATCAACCCATAAATACAACAGGATGGATGTCCGTGCAGTGCCTCTAGGGCGAGGGCAGGACACAACCCTTCTGGCACACAGCCCCATTCCTGCAAGGCATGGGGTTTATTTTATTTTGAATGAATGGCACAAGATAAGTCACAGTATGAAAACGCAGCGAGGTAAAACAAATTGTATTGCTTAAGGGTTTCTGCAAAGCCATTTTTCTGCCAGGAAAGCCGAGTGAGGTGGGGTCATCTTACTTGTATTGCTAAACTAAGCCCCTATTCATCACTCTAGTTCTGGTGTCCAGTGCCATGAATGTTCTGCAGAATTTTACCAGACAGGACTGCAATGTGTTTTATGTGCTGTGAAATTATGCTCAATGGCGATCCTTGGCCTGGGATTATTGCATTTCACATTGAGCACTGGGACATTTGACTACCCATGACACAGGTGAAGTTCAGACATGAACTGCTCATTTTGTGCCAATGAGAGGCAAGTAAAAGTCAGGAAAAAGGAAGGCCAAATCACGGCCCAAACATACCACAAAGTCGCCGGTGAGCAATCGTCTGAAATCGCAATCGGCGTCACTTATAAGTTTTAGAACAAAAACAAGCTAGAAGACCCATGACTTGACCCGCCACATCACAATCTAGGCAGATACGGAACGGGTGAAATCCAGCTAAAAATCATGCATGAAATAAATCAAAACAGGGCACTGGGACGTACTTCAAGTTGGGTTAAAATAAGCCCGAGACGACAACGAGCAAGCTTCCAAACCGCTTGTTTTGAATGGGGCGGCGTTTGAAGGCTGCGCCGAGGCCGCACCCCTGTGCCTTCTTTTTGAACGGCTCATGTGCCTTTCGAAATATTCTAAAAGAAGAATAAAACGGTTTTATTCAGGATCCTTAGTTTTTTATTTAATTTTTTCATATTGAATAATCAATCTAATAGCTTTAGGCTAAGCATGTAGATTGTAAGGCGACATTGTATTGCTTAAACTCTTGATAAAATGGTGATGGCCTTGCCTCATACAAATGTGATCCTTTGTGTTACATTACTGACGCATGTCAAGAGTTCTTAGGGTGTCCGACAAGTTTATATCAGATTCACATTAATGTTGGGTTGGGGGTCTTGGTGTAGTGATGCATAATGTTGGCTGTAAAGCCTACGTACAAATATATTTCGGGGTAGAGTTTTGCCATGATTTGCATGCCAATGCAATGATGGAACGGGACCAAATATATTTCGTCAAACGATAATGTTTAAAGACTTTCTGGTAATCAAAATATCTGGGAATTCTGCACCAATGGTTATTGTTCCTTTTCAATCTTTGAATGGTCTGGACTCTAGATCCACTGTCCAAGCTATGATTGACAGGGTTAAGGTCTTATTAGGGCGGGCAGCAGGCACATTGGCCGCCCTGGTAGTACCTAACTGCCGCACAGCGGACTTATCGACAGTCCCGTCATGGTTTGCAGAGAATGTATTTTGCAGTGCATTTGTTTTTCACCATGATTATTCTTTTTGCCTGGAATTTTGCAATCAGATGTTGGCGCCAGAGCTCATGTAGCTAGCACTGCTCAGGGTAGTGGTCTTGTATTAAGTAAGTCCATGTACTCAAGTCTTGGACTGAGTATCATAAATTTTTATTGAAGCAGAAACTGACCAAGCCACAGACCCTTGTGCATCACTCTCAAACACCAAGCACCTAGGCTCAATCTCCAGGGACCTGTACTCTAAATTATACATGAAGGTCCTAGTAACCCAGCGATCAGTATCAGCATCAGCTACTGAAGCCACTATTGAAGCCATGCCGTGTGTTGACCCGTGTCCAGTATATCGCTCACTGCTGGCAGGCCTGACGCAGCGCTGATTGGCAAAGCTGCAGCGATCAGTGACCAATACTTTTGTCGGTGTCGATGTGCATAAGGTAGCAGTCGAGAACTACTAGCACCAGGTGCTTGTGGACAACGCCTGTTTTGTTGCGGCGAGTTCCTGCTGGCGCATTACTGAATGAAGCCGCACCGCCAGGTGGTTTGTGATGAACATCTGGGCGCTCATCTCATGTATTGTTCTGACGAAGGAATACTAGGCTCCTTCGAAATACTAGCAAACGCGCGCATCAATACAATCCAATCCGCCGACAGTAGAAAAAATGTGGCACACATTTCGGCACATGCACAACGTCGCAACTCTGCACAGGAGTTGATGCCATACAAGGCAACACGAGAACAGCAGGGATCGAGTGGGAAGCACCAGTGTGGGATGAAGGCTTGTACGGACGGAGCGTTCATACCTGAGAACGGTAACAGGCGCCCTCGCGTGCGAAGTAGAATGAAACAGACTTGATATTGCGCACAAAATAACGGGCGGTCTACTATCAAGCATGACACCATTGTCATCAAGCATGCCACCATTGTCACGCAGCGCCCGCGAATCGCCGAGGTGACCATCCAGAAGCTGCCGGGCGAGCCATACGGTGGAGCGCCGGTGAATGTCGCCAACAAAGACGCGAGCTGAACATCCCGAGAGCTGGTTGGCGTGTCATATAGTGGAGCACCGGTGAATGTCGCCAATACAGACGCGAGCTGGCGTAATGACACACTGCCGTATATATGCAACACTCGCACTCAATGAATTAAGTAGTCCCACAAAATTTGATCGTCGTAGGAAAACAAAAAATCCACATCACACCGCAGACGCCGCAGAGGGAATGGTCCAGGGAATGTCCCGTACTAACAGCCTACCATTGTACTCACTATGGGCCGTGAGGCGCTACACATCGCGCGCGAGGGTGAACTCGTCACAATAGAGTAGGAATAAAGCAACTAGGTACGGCGGGATCGGCGTATGGACGGTGCAGGAGACCACGACGGCGGCCCGCACCGTCCGACGAAGCCATCCAGATGATGGCTCCCGGGCCTGGCTCCGCCAGCCCAGCAGCACCGCGTGACACCGGGCGGAGAGGGGAGGGCGGTCGAGATCGGGTGGCGGAGTATCCCAGGTGAGCCGCAGGTCCGATTCGATCGTTCGAGCGGTTGGACGCCATCCCATGATCATATCCCCACCCTAATGGATCCCGGCGCCCCCTGGGGTGGGATCGGACCCGATTCCCTAGCGGATGGAGGTCAGACTCGACCGCCCCTGCTCGTCGTATGGGGCTCACACCCGGCTGCCTTTGCTGGCGGCGTGGCCGGTTGTCGGCCGCAGACGCTCGGGGCCCGGCTGGCCGTGGTGGACAGCCGCTGGTGCCAGTCTCCGCCGGGGCGGACTGAGTGGTGCCGACAGCGCGCCGGCCGCGGCCGCAGCTGCGGCCAGAGACACGGAACACCGGTCAGACAGGCGCGCCGCAGTCACTCACGCAGTCACCGCAGTTATACCACACACAGACTAATTACGCCCCCGGCCGGGCATCGGCTCCACCGGCCCCAGCCGGGCCAGCTGCCGTCACCAAGCGACCACCCAGCCCTCCGTCCGATACCACCAAACGTCTGACCTCCACGCCTCACTCGGCCCCCACTCACCGCCGCATGCAGCGGCCGGGCCTGGAGTCCGGCCGGCGCCGGCCGCTCTGCCGCCGGTGGCCGGCCCGGAGCGCGTCCTCTCGTGGTGGCGCGGCAGAGAGTGGTTCGCCGTCGGGTCGACTCCGCCGCCGCTGCCGCCGCCACCACGCGCGACGGCCTGCACTGACTCGTACTCGTAGTAGTTGCTGATTGGCCGTTCGGCGGCGCTCGGCTCGGCGCGCCGGCCGCGCTGCGAGTGGTACACCTGGTGCTGCCGCCTGGCGGTCACAGCTAAAGTTAGGAGCGGGAACGTGACACTGCACAGGTGCCGGCGACCAGCTCTGGGGAGCACACCTGGTGCTGCGGGCTGGCCGCCCGCGTTGGAGGTAGGACCAGGGTGCGACGATGCTGAGGAGTGAATCAGTCAGATGAAGGGACCGGAGTTATGAAGACATTGCCACCTGCACGCGCAGTGTCTTTTGAACCGGACGTGCCATTTTCGTGGCTGAAATGTCGCACACTTGACAAGTCTCAGATATTGGAAAGACAACTATCGCTATGTCTTTTCACCAATGATCGCAATGATCACGAACGGGGCGGGCATGCCCAAGACCATCCGATACGAATCGGACACAGCGACACAAACGATCTGAGCACGATTACTGTGGCGTAGGCCTCCCGCCAGGGCACGTGCATTGAGCTCACCTGCCAGCAAGGGCCATTACACTCCCGTGCACGCACGCCAATGACCACATGCAAGCGACCCTGACTGAGTACGACAGGCAAGCGACACTGGCAGAGTACGACATGCAAGCGAAACTGGTTGAGTACGACAGGCAAGCGACTCTAGCAAAGTACGACGGACAAGCGCTACGACGGCCGATGGCTTCCGCGAGCCCATCACGCGCACCCGCACTGTGAGCAAATGATACAAACAGCACGGGGACAAGGTCGCGCTCGTGCACGGGGGCCGGGGGAGGCGTGCTCATTCGGGCCCGCGGAGACCACGCGTCAAAATGTGGCAAGAACAGAGCTAGACAAACGCGACAGAAATGAACCCCTGAACTCGGCCGGTGGCGGTTGGACAAACCAGCCCCGCAGCGGGCGTATAAGCGTATTTCCGGGTGCTACCGCCCCACACCTGGCCTCGTCCCGGAACTTTTGCTCCAGTCGACTGAGCAGAGCGGCGCCCCTCAGGCGTTTCTCGCTGGAAACCAAGGTCCGACACCGGTGAACAGGTCGTGCTGGATTAGGCGTCTGTCGGCTTGCGCGAGCCCGTCACCACCGTCACCGCAGGTCGTGCATGCCACACTTAAGGCAACGAACACCACCTCCTGGCCACGTCCCCATTTTGCAACGCAAAAAGGCCCGGAAGGCAACAGGCAAGTTAAATTCGCTGGCGGCGCGGATGTAAAAAGCGGATGTCGACAGCGGCTGTGTGGCACAAGACATTGCCCCCAATGTCCGATCTATGGATAAAGCTTTCATACATTGGGTTCCCCGGAATGTTTGGTTCAATATCACGTTTGAATAAAATCCATCCATTTACCACTGTATTTTATCAGCTTCAAATTCCAACCGATCTGAATGTTGAGAGGAACCTTTGCTTGATAATACTCAATATCATTAAAGCGTATTTCGACACTACCTATCCTAAAATGTCAGATGGAATATGCCTGACCATTATTCTGTCTTATTGGATACTGCAACTCCTATAGTCCCTTTGCAGTTTCGTGCCGGAAAATTCAGCTAACAACATGAATCCTGTTATTACAGGGAACATGCCACCCAGAAAAACTTCAGAGCCCATGACATAGAAGCGGCTCAGTGCCCCTTCTGTGACAGGTCCAGCAGCTGAGATCAGCCGAGCGATTAAACAGGATCTTCCGGTGCCAGAGAGCCGAGCGCGGCGTCCTGGCCGCTCACCGCAGGTGGTGCTGTATCTGCTCGTAATTGGCGTAGTGTCCGAAGCGCTGGTGGTCGTGGTCGGAGCCGGAGACGGAGCCGGAGCCGGAGCCAGGGCCAGGGCCGGGGTTGGGGCCGAGGCCAGGGGCCACCAGCCCCGCTCGGCTTCCGGGCCGCAGCATCGGCTCGTACGGGTCGCACATGCCGCGCCGCGCGGCCGTCGCGCCAGCGGGGCCCGGGCTGCGGCGGCGCGAGTCGGACGCCGCCGCGCCGCCGGCGCCGCATTCGGGGGCGCCGCCGCCGCGGGTGCGCGGCTGCGGCGCGCCCGCGGGCCGGCCGCCGGGGCTGGGCGGGTGCGAGCCGGCCAGGCCGGGCCCGCGCCGGTCCGACGCAACGGCGCCGGCCGCGCCTGGGTCGGAAAGAGCCGAGCGGGGCCAGGATGGGCTTCCCGGGATACGGGTGTCGGAGCGATGTCTCGGAATCTGGGAGTCGGGTGGGCCCGAGTTCGGGGCACGCGGGTCTGGGATACCACTGGGGTACACTCGTGATTCTGAGGGACCACTGGAGTACGCCCGTGGGTGCGAGGGACCATTTGAGTACGTCTTTGGGTCTGAGGAACCATTGGAGTACGCCCGTGGGTCTGAGGGACCACCGGGGTACACCCGTGGGTCTGAGGGGCCGTTGGGGTACACCCGTAGGTCTGAGGGGCCGTTGGGGTATACCCGCGGGTCTGAGGGACCGTTGGGGTAGGTTTGCCGACTTGCAGGACCGTTGAGGTACGCTCTCGGGTCTGGGGGGACATTTGCGTAGGCCCGTGGATCTGATGGGCCGTTGGGGTTGCGCCGCCGGTCCGACGGACCGCTGGGAGGTGTTCGTGCATCTGATGGGACGCCAGGATGGCCTCGCAGGTCTGACATATCGTTGGGATTGGTCCGTGGCTCCAGTGGACAGCTTGGGCGGCCTCGCTGGCTCGGTGGTCCACCATTGCTGCCCGCTGTCTGCTCCACGCGCTGAGGGAAATTAATCCGTGGCAGTCTTGCATGCAATCTGGGCCTAACCAAGAAACGAGCTAGTTTACAACTGAAAGCATTGGGAAAATGCCAAACATCGAACAGAACATTAGCAGCGAACAAAAACACAGATATTGAGTAAAATACAACTATCGAACACGATTCTTGACAAAATTGAATGAAAAAATGAGAAAAAAATGCAGGCGCACACAATTATTGCCAATAAACACCAATGCCATTCAAAACGAGATGGCCGCTGAGGAGTTAGCGTGCGCCACGCACCGCAGGGCGACGTGCAGGCGGCGGGTTAGCCCATCCCAACGGCGAACAAGAGAATGACGAAAAGCAAGCCTCCAGCAAATATCGTAGCCGCAGGGCGTCCGCCGGCGAGCCCAGACACCGGCATGCGGCCAGCCGCAGGCAGGGGACGGCAGGCGAGGGCGGCGCCCTCTGACCTACCCAGAAGGGCGGCGCCCTCTGACCTACCCAGAAGGGCGGCGCCCTCTGACCTACCCAGAAGGCGGCCGGCTGGCGCGGCGCCGCCGCGACGATCGCCGGCGGCCGCCGGTTGCGGAAGTACTCGCTGCTGCGCGCGCCGTGTCCGTGCAAATCGCGCACGAACGTCGGCTCAGGCACATTATTGTTGAGCCGGTCAGAGAGATGCGGCGGCGGTGCGGCCGGCTTGGTTGGGTGCGCCTGTAACCGGGTCCGGCCGGCGCCCTGCCGTCAGCCGGGCCGGCGCCGTCCCTAGGCCACACGCCGCACCGCCCACTGCGGGTCGCACACCGCACCACCCACTGCAAGCCGCACACCGCACCGACGTCCGCAGAAAGCGCGAGGGCATAGGAGCGTGCTACGAGTCCATCACCTCCCCAGTTCGCAAAAGGAAAATCAAACAAGATGTTAAAAAATCTAGAATCGTGATTACTACCAGCTCTTCGCAGGTGGTCATTATTGATGGTCAGACACTAGCTGGAAATGGGCAGTCAAACGCAATCAAAATGTACTAAGTACTATTTCTCTAACGTCTAGTACTATTTCACGTCAGACGAGCTAACATTTAACGTTCAATGAGTAAGTAACCATGGTATGCTCATAGCCGTAAACGTCAATCTTTTTTCCAGCGTTTTAACACTCCACGTTGCACTTGAGTCATTCCAAGACAATTCGCGGAGGGGACAGCCGCCAAAAACTGGCCCGAAGCACTTCACGCCGGGGATCCACAATAGTGGACTTCAGCTCCAAATGTAGCGAAAATATACACGGCAATGCGGCATCGTGGATGTGTAATATTACTGTCAATATCGACTTCGCGTTTGCCAAAACCTTCCGAAGCCCCTCCTCTCCCTGCGCACGTAGGAAAAACTGCTGATGTAGGCTCGCACGCGTGTTGTTTTTGAACACAAGAGGACGACTACGGTCGCACTGGCTGATAGGCATCGATCACGTGTTGACGTCTCTAGAAAGCGCTACCCGTAGTGTGTGTACGCGCATTTGGTCGAACTGATTTGGCTCTGAATCGCATATAACCAAAAGCAAGTTGCTTACTTGGTGGCATTAAGGGGTTCCTTGAGCCAATTAAACGAAGCAAATGACGACAGAAGTGTTAGTCGTGCATGTCTTTACGTTGGACAGCAGCAACAGGACCATAGGCGCGTCATCATACGACCCATCAATGCCCAACATAAATCACTCTGCAGGGGTGCAAGCGTACCGACCGAAAGAGCAGCACAAGGATGAAGCCATTTCACCATGGCCGGGGCAGAAGCCCGCAAGCTGCGCACGCAGCGTGCCACGATCGGTGCCCGCCCTGCGCCGAGCTGGAGCGGCCGCCCGAGAGCCTGCCTACCTGGCGGAGTCGGAGCTCTGCCGCCTCCTCGGCCGCCTCCGTCACGTACACGCCCTGGCGGCTGGCGTGGCGGCGCTGGTGCTGCTCACGCAGCTGCTGCATGCGGTCCGTGCGGCTGGGCGCGCGCTCCTGCGCCGTCGGCGGCATCGGCCCTCCAGGCTGGCCCTGCGACGGCTGCCGGCAAGCCCGGTCGGGTCAAGTCCGGCCAGGTCAGACCATGTCAGACCAGGTCGGGTCGGATCGGGTCATGTTCGGCTGAGGCAGGTCCAGTCAGGCCAGGTCCGGTCGGGCCATATCCGGTGAGGTCAAGTCGGGTTTGTTGGATCGGGTCGGGTCTGGCCATGTCCGGCCGGCTCAGGTCAGGTCCGGTCGGGTCACGTCCAGCCATGCCAGTTCAGATCGGATGGGGTTTGATCGGATTGGGTCAGGTCCGGTCAGTTCAAGCCCGGACAGGTCAGTTGAGGTCAGGTCGGGTCATGTCTGGGGAGGGCAGGTCAGTCGGGTCGGATCACGTCTGGCCAGGCCGGATCGGGTCGGGTCGGGTCAGCGGTGTATGTGGCGGTATATGCTCAGACAGGGCATGCAATGAGCGCGCCTACCGCATGCCCACGGAGCAGCTGCTGCAGCCACACGGCCTCCAGTTTACGCAAACCACTTAATCTGTTGATGTTTGCTCACAAGAAGTGCTTCCCGCCAAGACATTGACATATCAGCGTCAATCCTAGGTCCGCGCGGACAACCTCAATGCATGTGAACTGCATCGTACAGAGAGACGTGCTTGTCTCGTTGGCATATCACTGCCGCAACAGCCTCCACCCCAGAGACAGCTGTCCGTCTGCTCGGCCACAGCGGCCATGCCGTCAGCTGAGCTCCACTAATCACTGACAGGCAGCTTAACAGCGGCATACACTCCATGCCGTACTCGGCGCCGGCCGTGGGGCGCACCGCACCACTCACCAGCCTGTGCTGCTGGGCCTGCTGCTGCTGCTGCTGCTGGACCTGCTGCTGCTGCTGTTGCTGCACCAGCCGCTGGTACTGCTGCTGGATGCGCCGCTGCTCGTCCTCGGCTCGGCGCCGGGCCGCGATCCTGTTGAGCTCCTCTTGCTGCTGGCGCAGCTCGTCGGGCGTCAGGCGCAGCGCCGCGTCCGCCGCCTCGCCGCCCTTGCGGTGCCGGCCGAACCTGCCCACGCGCGGGCCGCTTAACACGGAGGCCCGCCATACCGACAGGGCGAACGAGGGACGCGCGATAATCAGCACGGTCAAGCGAGCCGATAGGGTATTGCTGCCCAACGACCGACACTATGGGTGATGGTGAGGATAATTTGGGTTTTGGGCGCATCGACTGCAGGATGTCATGCAGCACCCATCCCGATCCTGAGGGGCACACCACGATGGGCGTAATGTGACATCAACATTATCTGGTAGCCCCGTGAGTCGACTGACCGACTCCCGCAGGGCTGGGCGGTCGCCCCTACCTGAACATACTGCCGAGTCCCTTCAGTAGGCCGGAGCGTCGCTTCGCCTTCTTGTCGTCGGCGGCGCCCGAGCTCATGGAGCTCTGGCGGGCGGCGCGGTCTCGGTTGAAGCCCGGCGCCGCCTCCTCGTCCACTAGATAGGTGACAAAATCGGCGTCAGCCGCCAGCGGCACTGCAGGCGTCCAAGGCGCGCGAGGAGGGAGAGACAGAGGGCGGTCAGCGGCGGCAGCGGCCGGGCACGAGCGGTGCGGAGAGCAGCCTCCACCGACAGCGGGCCCGTCTCAGGGCGCGGCCGACGCTGGGTGTCCACCGTAACAGCCGAGAGACGCCGCTGGTGACGAACGGTCGCCTCGCCACCGCGGCGCTGGCCACCACGCGGCACCCAAACGCGGCAGCGATAGACACGGAAGACAGCCCACCGCCACATCACGACAGCCAAAGCAGAAACGACACGAACCGGGTGAAGAACAGGTCCCTTGATGGAGTACAAGGCACGACCGCGTGCTCAGGGCCCCTCCCAAACAGGTTCCGTGAACTGTAAGTGGTGTCAGGGAGATTCTGCGTCGTCACGCTCCTTTTTGCCGCTTGCTGATAGCGACGTGTAAATTGAATGCCGATTATCTTCCATACGCGTAAATATACTGTGGTATTGGGCGATCGAACGCACTACGAGCATGCGGGTGCAACTACTGATGCATCCACATGCATAACTACGCCCGACAAATATAAACACATCGGCCCTTAATAGCACATAAAATAATGTTGTGGCATGCAAAGAGTGAAGTATTTAAATCAGCGACACAAATTTTCCTGACCACCGATGCAAAGCATGACATGGAAACATACCAGACCAAAATGATGTAAAACCGTGCGAGGTGTGGAAATCATGCCTGGGATTGATCACGGAGCGGTTTGGGGGACAGGACGCACGCATTCTCAGCCCACATCGATGGATACTGAACCACTGGGGTGTAAATCGCACCCACAAAGCAACCAGCTGCAGCCATGTCACGACGGCGCCAGTTCGCACAGCTGCTCAGTCGCGGCAGTATGCCGCCGCTGCTGCTCCATGTCTGCCTGTCCGTCCACCCGCCGACGGCCGGCCGGCAGCAGCGTCCGCTGACGCCCGTCCCACCGGCGCCGCCCACTGGGCGTCCACCCGCCGACGGCCGGCCGGCAGCAGCGTCCGCTGACGCCCGTCCGACCGGCGCCGCCCACTGGGCGCCCACCCGCCGACGGCCGGCCGGCAGCAGCGTCCGCTGACGCCCGTCCGACCGGCGCCGCCCACTGGGCGTCCACCCGCCGACGGCCGGCCGGCAGCAGCGTCCGCTGACGCCCGTCCGACCGGCGCCGCCCACTGGGCGCCCATCGCCGGGTGCGGGCGGCCCACGCCGGCCACTCACGCGTCTCCATGCGGTCCCGCATGTTGGCCAGCGGCGCCTCGTAGCTGCGGTCGACAGCGGCGCGAAAGCTCTCGTTGCAGCCGCGGCCGCGCACGGCCTGGGCGGCGGCGCGGTGCGCGAACGGCCGCTCGCTGTCCTCCACCAGCGACAGCTGCCGGCCGCGGGCCGCGTCAGCAGACGCACGGCGAGAGGCCAGCGCCAGGCGCCACGCCCTATGTGCTCGGCTTTACGCACGAGCTGGGGCGAGTGGCTCAACAAGCTCAATCCTACCCACCCCATCGCCGTCAGTCGTCTCCACAAAAAAATCGGTTCTCCGACATGCAAACGGGATACGTATTCCAATAGTCAACCAACAAATCACGGACACGTTGTGCGTTGTCACCAGTCGCCAGCGCTGACCGGCCGTCACGGCCGCGGCGACGCTATCCCTGGGGAGTACCGCCCGACGCCAGCTCACCTCGTGCACCATGGTTTGCAGCGACTCGAGGCTGGAGGACTTCTTCATGCCGAGGCTGGGACCCAGCTCGCCTGCCAACACAGCGGCCCCGGCCGTCACCAAAGCGCAGTGCTGGCACGGGCAGGCGGCGGCGCGCGGCGCCGGCCGGCCTCGCGCCGCCCAGACCCGCCGCCCCATGGCCCGTCTCGCCGGCCGCGGCTCGTCAGCCGGCACCGGGCCGGCGGCGAGCCGCCGCAGCGCCCCGGCCCAGACCGTGCACAGGTCCGCTGTCGGCGCGGGGCGCCGGCCGACAGCCCGTCACGCAGAGGCCTTTACAGGATCAACGACAGGCCTGGTGGGGCTTCCACACCAGGGCCGCCGCCGCCGCCGCCGCCGCCGCCGCCGCTGAGGCGCAGCGACGTCACAGCCGTCCGTGTCAGGAGACAGGCATCAAACGCTTGACATATGAAGAGCCAGCGAAGCCGCGTCACAAAAAGTGACTCCCGCTCTCTTCGCCTTGCTGCGGCTTCGCCCCTGAACCTGGAGTTAAGACTTCCCCGACTTCATCCTACTCTCAAAAGCTACAGCCGTTGCTCACTGACCTGGGCCCAACCCATCTTGGTGGAGTCGCGCTACTTCCTTGCATATAAGAATCGTGACACACAGAACCAGTGTAACATCACCGGAATGTCCCAGATGCGCCTGCTATGCTTCAATTGCGAAATGGTCGTGTCCCTTTCAGACTGTACTCCGTATCAAACAGAAACCTATTAACTCCCTCAACAGAGCGTGAAACTTCGAACCCCATATACCTTGTCCAGTCGTGGTTCAACATCAGCATATCTCATTTTCACATGGCAATACTTTGCCTACACAACGCCATATCGACCTTGTGGTTTGTAAAAATTAAGAATAACAACGCAAATTCAACTGACTAAAGCCGATGATCGAAACAGCCATTCCTTCTCCAAAATGAGAAGTCATGAGGAGAGTTCTTCAATTAACGTATCACGTAAGCGACGCGCTTGCCCCGGTGGCGCCGTCTCCAACGCGGCCCAGCCTGCGGCCGTGAGCCGACCCGCCCCACAGCTGGCGCTCACCCGCGTCCCGGCGGCGCGCCTCCTCCCGGCGCAGCTCGGCCTCAAGCAGGCGGCGCTGCTGCTCGCGCTCCTCGCGCGCCCGCTTGGTGCGCTGGTACGTGTCCGTGCCCTTGGCGTCCTTGGAGGCGTGCCGCTTCTCGCTGATGGACTGGCGGCCCAGCTGGTCACGAGTGAAGCCCACACCTGCCTGCTCCAGCGACGTCCTGACGGCGGGCGAGAGGCGGCGGCGGCGTCAACGGCCGGCAGCACACGGCCCAGCACAGGCCAGCAACAGCCCAGCCACCTCATCAACAGTCCAAGTCTGCGGCAAACTCGCCCCAAAACCCAACAGTGCCCAGCTGGTTCTTGAACGTCACATAAAGCTGTCAGTCGCGAACAATTGCTCGCAGAAATCAACACACCTCCGCATGAAACAAAAATGGGTAATTGAGTCCACCCGCCCAAAACAAAAAAGTCGTTTCGCTTGCCCTCCCGCTCCCTTACTGGCTGGCGTAGGCTGCGTGCGTGAACGGCTCGGCGGTGGCGGCGGCGCTACCCGGTCCGCCGGGCGCCGCCTCGACGGAGACCGCGTCGACAGTGGGGCTGCAGCCGACCGGCCGCTCGCCGGCGGGGGACGCCGCCGCCTGCTGCAGCGCCGACGCGTCCCACGTGTCGTGCGTGGCCTGGGGGCACCGGTCCGGTCACCGCGCCGCGCAGGGGAGCGCTCGCCACATCAGGCGCCAAGACGAACATGCAGAACATCGTCGCCTCTTCAACGATGAGAATGCGCGAACGATTTCACCGCTTCAGCTTGAGCTGGCCGTGGGGCATGCGACATCACTCGCGGGAAAGGGGTCGATCTAACCCAGGTCATCAGCGGAGGTCATCAAACTATTTGTGAGTGATTACAGCTGTGCCTGGGCACGCCGCATCGCTCCCCTTGCCGCGCCAGCTCCCATCCCCAGCCTGGTCCACGGCACAGTTGCAGCCGGCGCCTTACCTGGTAGTAGCTGTCGTTGCGGATGTTGCGGGGGTGTCGGTCGGCGCCGGGGCCGGGGCCGTGGCCGTGGCCGTCGGATGGCGGCGGCGGCGGCGGCGGCCGATGGATCACGGTCACCTGCGACTCCTCGCTGTGGCCCGACTGGTCGCGCTCGCTGGATGGCCGCCAGCCGGCCAGCACCTCGCCTGAAGCCCCGTCAGGCATGGCGTCAAGCGTGGCCACTGCCGGCAGCGCCGCCGCTGCCCCTCACGCCGCAGAGTGAGAGCGACAACGACCAAAGACGGGCAGCAGAGCAGACCTCTGTGGATCGGCCTTCGATGGCAGCAGTTAGTGCGGCGCGACGCGACACGGGAGCGACCCAGGACGAGGAGATGGGGTTAACAGGGCGGCAGCGCAGACATGTCAGTGCCGGCCACTCGTCGCTCTCACCGGACGAATTGGAGAGCATGCTGTTGACAGACTCGCGTCCGCTGCCGCCGCCCAGATCGCCCCGACGCGCTACCGTCAGCGTGATGACGCCCGACTTCGGGCCCTGCGCAGGACAGAAAGAGAGGTGGCGTTACGCGGCTATGCGGGTCAGGCGCCCTCCACGCGGCACACCGGCTCTTCACATCCGAGGTGTAGCGGGCCACCTTGACTGGTGGGGCCCAGTCTAACCCCATGCCACAGGATACAGTCCAACCTCCTGACGCAAGGCGACAGGCCTGACCTCGCAACTCCCAGGCCAGGCCTCTTCGACCTGGCAGGCTGTCCGCCTTCTGAAGACGGTCGGTGGCACCTGGCCTGCCTCGCTGCAGCCGCAGCCCCCGGCCTGACCGGGAGGTCGTGGACCTCGCCTGACCTCTTGGCACATGGCGCGCCGCAGCGTCTCCATGGCGTCGCTGTTGCTGAGCCCCAGCAGGGCCGTGTAGTTGACGTCGATCAGTTGGTCGTTGCGCTGCAAGCGGCCGTCCTTGCTGGCGGCACCGCCGTGAATAACGTTTTTGATGTAGATGCCCACGTCCAGCGGGCCGCTATGGCCGGCCGTCGTCTTGCCCTTGACACTGATACCTGGCGGCGGCGCGCGGCGCGCTCACGGCGCTATCTCTTACGCTGTTTCAGCGCGCACCAGACACCAGCTGGCTGGTGGGGCGCGCCTCGGTGGCAAGTGAGCACACAACTGACGGCTCAAACATTGAGAGATGGGGGGAGTGTGCGTGTGCGTGTGCGTGTGCGTGTGCGTGTGCGTGTGCGCGCGTGCGTAAGTGCGTGCGTACGTGCGTAAGTGCGTGCGTGAGTGAGTGATGCGTAAGTGAGCGCATGAGAGAGTGAGTGAGTGAGTGATGCGTAAATGCGCGCGTGAGTGAGTGCGTGAGTGAGTGAGTGAGTGAGTGAGCGAGTGAGTGAGTGAGTGAGTGAGTGAGTGAGTGAGTGAGTGAGTGAGTGAGTGAGTGAGTGAGTGAGTGAGTGAGTGAGTGAGTGAGTGAGTGAGTGAGTGAGTGAGTGAGTGAGTGAGTGAGCGGGTGAGCGAGAGAGCTGTATGGGGACCAGAAAGAACACAATTGACGGCATACCGAGTGAGACAAGAAATATCAAACGGCATCGATAGGTGCAGACGGCACGAACGCGCACACGAAAAGGCGAACCAGCGCCAGGGCAGCCATGCCTGTGCAAAGAGAACTGCTCGGGCAGGTACTCAGCCAGACCCAGATGGCCGCCGGGAGGCGCGGCATGAGCCTGGCGCGCTCACCGAGGCCGGCTCGCTCCGAGTCGTGCACGGGGATGTCGAACACGAGGACCTCCTTGTCGCGAGAGGGCTCCGACTCGTCCGGCTCGCGGTGGTCGGCCGGCTGCGCGACGCACGAGGCTGTCAGCACACCCTCGGCTGGCCGCTTCGACGGCCACGCCAGCGCTTACCACGGAGCGGGGGACGGGGGGGGGGGGGCGGCGGGGAGGGGGGGGGGGGGGGGGGGGCAGCACCGAGCTCACTGTCAAGACGAAGCTGCCGGCACAGCACATTTTGGTCTTGTTTCAGGAGGCTGATAGCGCCGATCCGAGAGGATCTATTAAAGCCATAAATAGCGCACACTACTCGTCAAATGCACACTGAGCTCTACACTTCTCTTAAGATTACACCTATGCTCTATCTCAGGGCACTACACGGCTGACGGGATGTGGCGCGGCGGCAGGCGCTCGCCGTCGGCCGGCCACTCACCAGCGGCCGCGGCAGCTTGGGGCTGGCGTCCTCCTGTTCGTGGCGCGAGAGCACGAGCTCGACGGGCTGGGCCGGCCGCACGGCGCGCAGCATGTGCACCACCTGGCGCTGGCTGAGTCCGGTGACGGCGACGCCGTCGATCTCCAGTAGCCGGTCCCCCGGCCGAAGGCGGCCGTCCTCCACCGCCGCGCCCTGCCCCCGCGTCCCGGCGTCAGACGGCGGCTCGCGCGGACCAGCGGTCGGCGCCCGCCGTCCGGCCAGCAATGCTCCGGCAGGCAGCGTCCGCGGCGTCGCCCCACACGGCGAGGAACGCGGCCCACGCACAGTCAGAAGTGACATGGCCGGCTGCCGTGCAGGCCATGGTGTGCCTGTCCCCGTTGGCTGTGGTCGTGCACCCACTCTCACACCAGTTACATTGGCAGTGCGCAGCCCCCTTATGGCATAATGGTAGCCAGCAAAGCTCAATTGCGTGCCACGTAACAGGCGATCACAAATGCCGTTTTCATTAATGGCATGTTTGGCTGTACAACCAGCTTAATGGAAACCACATGTCACGGTAAGTATGCATCGGTTTTCAGGACGCCCCTCAAAGACCCTGTCCAGTTTCTAATTCCATCTACTCGGCCGACACAAACAGGTCCGCACGCCACCCTGCAACGAAGCCTGCCTCTTCCGCGCCTCACTTTGCCAGACCTAAATCAAACCCCGTGGCGTGGCGTGGCACGAGTCGCGACCTCGGCGTAGCCTGTGCCACGTCCTGCCCGCCTCCCCTTGTGAGCCCCGGCGTGGCCGGCTCACCTGCGGCAGGATGTTCTTGACGTAGACGGGCGCGTGTGCGCCGGCCGGGTTGTCGCGCGTCGTCACGCTGAAGCCCAGGCCGTCGGCGCCCTTGACCAGCGCCACCGACAGCCGGCGGCCCAGCTTGCGCGTGTTGGACGTCTGCATGACGCTCTGCGTGCGCGACGACAGCGAAGCCGGCACCTTCTTGGTGGGCGAGACGGTGGCGACGCGCGAGCCGCCGCCTGCCGAGACGGAGGCCGGTCACACCCGGGCGGCGCGCGGCGACGCAGGTCACGTCCGCCCTCCGGCCTCGCCCCCAGCCTCCGCGCCACGGCAGCCCCAGTCGAGAGCAAGCGCCGCTGTCGCGGTGCCAAACACGCCAAGTCAGTGATGAGCGGGTCGATGACCGCCGCGAGGGCCAACAAAAACCCCTGACGGCTGGCCGGAGCCGTGCGGCATTCCCGTCCGCCGCATCTGTCTTCGGCACGGCTGCCGGAACGCCACACTGCCCTGCATTCCGGCGCGTTCACAAGCGCTGTCTCCCATCTGGGTCGCTACAGCTGTCGCCAGCCGACCCCGGGGTGGCTGACTGACCTCTGGCGTCGCCGTCGAGTGCGTCGATGGGCGTGTGCGAGCGAGAGAGCGCGGCCGCCGGCGCCGGCGGCTGCGAGCGGCCCGGCACGTGCTCCACCAGCAGTCGCAGATCACCGCCGCTCATCGCGCTCACGAAGATCTCCTGCGCCCTACGCAACCCAGCCGCAGCGTCAGGTCCGGCTGTCACGCGTCCGGTGCTCAGCCGGGCGTCGACGCTGAAGGCTCGACGACACGTGTCGCGAGGGGCGGGGGCTGGCGGGACACGCAGCCGGAGGGAATCTGACCGGGACCGGGGCCACGGGGCACGCCGCGCGCGCGTGAACACCACTTCCTACACGGTAAAGACTAACACAGGACAGCCGCAACACACAGGAAACATGAACGAAGCAGTCCAATCCCAGCCAGCTAAAGCCACAGCCGGCACTGTGGCGATGCCAGTCGTTCGATGGACCTGCCACAAAGCAGGCTTGTAGTGGAAGCGTGGGGTCGTTTGGGGTCTCATACTCTGAAATTGCGGCAGCAAGGACGTGGAAACTATCGGAGGCGGTTGTTTCATTGCGTCAGGTTCATCACTTTTTCGTATTTTTGGAACCAGAATAATTATAGAGCCAGAGTCGGTTAAAATCATGGGCTATACACACCACACCTATGCAACTAATATAAGAAGGAACTTAAAGCGGCGAAAATTGGAACGTGAACTAAGGACAGCACGAGCGTTAACGCGACACACGCCATAGAAGGACTGTTCCAAAAAGGACAAATGCGGCCCAACCAACTACAACAAACGCGCTGCAAAGTTCGTGAAAGACCAGCGCCTGTCACGAAACCTAACCGGATCAAACAGAAACCAGAAGTGCCCCGTTACTGCCGTCGCTGCGCCGCCGCTGGCCAGCGGCCACACCGCTGGCGGGTGGGAGTGGTGAGCCCGCCCGCCGCACCTCTGGAAGCTGATGTTACGCAGGCTGTGGCCGTTGATCTGCACGATGCGGTCGCCGACGGAGACGCGTCCGTCGCGCCGCACCGCGCCGTCCGGCTCCACCCGTTGCACGTGCAGGCCCGCGTCGCGACCGCTCTCGTCACACTCCGGCACCACGTGGATCCCTGGCGGACGGACACGCGTCAGGGTCGGCGCGTCACGACAGGCCACGGGGTTCTATTTGTATGCGAGGGTCGGCCAGCACTGTTCGCCTCTGGGATGCCTGCCACCGGGGCACTGCTGCAACGTCGTGCCCTAACACTGCAGCACGCAGTTCTTCATGTAAACGTAACCAACCCTGGTCAGAGATGCCAGCAAATTTTGGGGGAAGCAGCCTATTCGTGGTTTCATCGGACAGATGCATTGCAAACGGCCACCGGCAGACGGCCAGAACTCACCGAGGGGCCCGGAGACGTCGGTCAGGACCACCAACTGCTGCTGCTGCTGCTGCTGGGGTGGCGGCCACCTGGTATCCTCGTACGAGACGTCTGGCGAGCCGTTGGAGCCCCCCACCGGCTCCCATCGCGGCGTCTGCGGGCTGACCAGACGGTCGGCCGCCTCCGCCCACCTGCCGACCGGCCCCACACGTCACGCCCCAGTCTTCGCTCCATCTCCGCTCAGCGCGTTCCCTTCGCAGCGCAGGCTCACCGCTCGCCTTGTTCCCCTCTTTCCTTCGACACGCTTCACATTCCATCCGCTCACCTCACCTTCCTCAGCTTGGGCTCATCTCACCTCCCTTTTTCCTCTCGCCATCGTGCATACCCTCACTACGCTCCGGCCCGGCTATATTTACCTCATCGGCCTACTTTTTCGATGTCCCAGCCAGCCTACCGCATCTCCGGGCGAGCACATCCTTGTTATTGCCACCGCTTGAAGTCTAAAACGAGCGCAAGTACTTGATACACATACCCGACCAGCCATACCACACACCGTACTATCGGAAACTGCCGTCACACAGCTTCAATCCCTTACAGAAGAGACGGTCCGGTTTCGTTCCGGTCCGGTCTGGCCGGTCCTATCCACCGGACAAGTACGATGGCAGCCTGACGACCCCCCCCCCCCCCCCCCCCCCCGTCTCCGTGGCCTATGGTGCACTCCAGGCTGGTGCGGGCTACACCGCCCGACACTCCTCCGACAGCGTCCGTCGCTTTCCCCGCAGGGCCGCGTGATGTGACCTGAAGTGGCCTGGCCAGAGGGCGAGAGGTCTGGGACCTCCGCGACTCCCCTCCCAGCCAATGGGTGTCTTCTACACCTTAGTGTGGTGCCTCGAATGGGACGCTTCGCTGTATCTGAGTGCAGCATGGTGACCGTGGCGCCTCCAATGAGGCGGCGCCGATGGACGCCAAACCCAGACCAACCGCCGAATGGCGCCCAGGCAGATCGCCCAACCGTTTGTCAAAAACCATTGACTTAACGTTCATGAACTCAAGCATCAGACTCGTTATGAGCCTAAAATAGGGAGTGCCCCTTCTCCTGCTACATTTGCTTGCTTTAGTCTCCTATGTACTAAGGAAGAACCTCAAACGGGGCCAACAGGCGGCACGGGGAGGTATGACAAGCTATGGAGAATGCACACGGCGAGGAAACAGCTAGCGCTGACCATTTTTGGATTGGCATGTTTGGCAACGCGCTATAGTTTAAATAATAACGTACATAAATAGGTCTGCGGCCACGCGTCCCCACGCGCCTAAGCTGATCTACACCAGCTGAGGCAGGAAACGCCAACACAACATAATGTAGAGCATACGGAGCGTTACAGAGAGGAAACGTTATTACCACGGAAGCGAACAGTTATAAGTTGACCACAGCAAACGCACGTGATACTGTGCCCTGTCCAAATCGTTCCGACAGACGGGATACCGGTGTTCCGTCCCTCCACATACAGTGCGCCCTTTGCGAACGCATGCTCGGTCGCACGGCTCCACGGCACCACTAGCATTTCCGTCGTACACCCACATTGCGTCGGGCACCGCAGCTTCAGCTAATCCCACGTAGATTTCGACGTCTGACACCTGTACAATGTGCCCGCTGCTCGCTAGTCAGATGACCGGTCAGGATGAGACAAGTTCCAGGACTACAACAATGCCCGCGTCACGGCGGCCCCTGGGCCTGAGAAAGACCACCTCCCCGCGTGCCCCTATCTGTAACCCCAACAGAGGCGCCAGCGGCCGAGCCACGCCGGCTGCCCAGCCTCCAGTCACGCACCTCCATATGCCGTCGCTGTTGCCGCCGACCTGCATGGAGAGCCGGTTGGCGTCGCGGGCGAGGCGCGAGAACGGCGGCCGGTCGCGCTCGTCGCCCGACGCCTCCTCCCGCTCGCCCGGCGGCGTCAGCTGCTCGAAACTCGTGTCCTGCGGAGGGGAGGCCGTGTCACGGGGGGCAGGCGCCGACCCGTCGGGATCGTCACGGCGTCGCCGGCACGGGTGGCCAGTAGACGCAGAAAATGCGACCACAAGACGGCTCCGTGCTTTCTCATGCGCTAATGCCGACATCATCTGTTGTTTTTTTTTTTCAGTTAACTGCGATGTAATGATTGACGCTGTGTAAATACTTCAATAAAACCAATAGTATGACAATGCACGGACGTTGTTCGGAAGCCTCAAGCTTGTTCGGTCCAGCCCGACTGGTGCTCTGTGTCGCGTCATCGCACCATTCGACAATCTATTCCGGCCTACCCGGTCAGGAGACGGACCGCACACGCATTGCAGCCCCACCAGTCGTGTGAGGCCACCGGCGGAAGGACAAACAGACCGCACACCGAACCCCCGCACGGCCACCGCACCCAGGCGCGCCGCCGCCGCCGTCAGCCACTGTCGCAGGACCCAGCTGCGGGAGGCGCGGGTCGACCGGCAGACGGCGGCCGCATCAGGGCGGCCGGCCGCTCCGGTCCCGCTGACAGCTGGGACAGGCCGGTCGGGCCGACCGAGCCCAGCCGGCGCGGCCGGCCACGGTCGCCGTGTAACGGCCCGGCCCGGGCCGCGCGCACGCCCACCGCTCGGTCGCCGCCGCCACCGCCCCGAGCAGGTCGCGCGGACGAACCTTGCCCCGGGACAGGCCGCCGGCGGTGCGCAGCGCCGACACCGGCAGCCAGCGTGACGGCCTGGTGCGTGTCCGACGGCTCGGCAGTGCGTCACCGGCTGCCTGCTCTGGCGGCTGCCGAGTTCGGGCGGAGCACGCGGGTCCGCCACCAGACACGTGGGCCCACAACCAGTGCCGACGGGTCCAACTCGAGACTACACACCGCCGCGGCTGTTAACAGTGGCCAGACGGGGCCGACGCCTCCACATTGGCATGGGAAAGGTGACCATAGCAGGCGTCACACAGGATATCTCATGCTTTCGTTTTTACGAAGGTTTACATGAAAGAAGAGCCTGCTTGAAAAAAGGTCCGTCGAAAGCAAGGTATGCCACCATTTGTGCGCAAGACGTCCTAATGCCAAAAAAGCCTTGCATGACCGTTGGTTGATCCTTGCATGACGCTGCCCATTGGGCCTTACACTTGCGGCAACCTTCCGATACCACGCGTAAGACCCAACAACGCGTCACAAACCGCCAAATTGCCTTCTTCCGTTTTCGACGCGCGTGCCTTTGGGAATAAGGTCATCGCTCAGCGATCCCACACGGGGTGAAATCAGTACCTTAAGGCAAAATGTTGAACAGTCCGAAGCTCAGCTGAGCAAGATTTTAGCCTGTCCCATTTACACGCTTAAGAGATGCCTGCATGACACCCGATCCAGGCAATGCACGTCATACAGGCAAAATCGCACGGCTCCTGTGCGGAAAACGTGCCGTGCCTCCTTCCGTCTCAGCACCGCGACCAGGCAAACTATTTTGCCGCCAAACATACCAAACCGCTAACTGTGCAGTTCACAAATCAAGTACGAGAAATAGTTTGTCAACGACGTGTGCTCACGGGACGCAGGGAGTAATCGACGAGCGTGACATCTTGGACTATGAAAAGGCGCTCCCCTCCCCCCCCCCCCCCCCCCGATGGTCGTCTACGGCTAATCACTTCTCAATGAAAAACTATTCCAAGAATTAACAACATACCGCTATCAAAATATTGCCTAAATTGGAATTTTTACAAGGTCTCTCAAACCATCCGTGAAGCTCCCAAATGCTTCATGAAGACGAGTAATGTCTCCACGTCAAGGTCCCCACGAAAACGCGTAATGTTTCTAAAAAGTGTGTTTGCAAACACTTCATTAGATAAGTCAGGAGAAAAAATTTAAACAACAGTCGCTGCTGACCGTAGACGCGTGAATTCGGTGTACAAAAAAAAGGTTGGAGTGACGAGTGCAAGCCAACAATCCACGAAGTGTAACGGAAGTAGGTTCCATACCGCAAACCTCAAGGACAACGGTGATGTCAACACAGACTTCAGCTCCATAAAGAATGTATGTCAAACCCCAACGCATGCCTTCCCTCTATGCCCAGACCAGACCAATTCATCACGCCCCAATCGAGTCCCTATGACAGTGAGGTGACTCGTGCTGTCGTGCCCTACACAACACGTGGGGGGGGGGGGGGGGCGCCGTACAGGCCGGCACGTGACCTGCCACCGCCTGTCATTTGGAGATGCCACTCAGAAAACCCCCGGGAGCTACGAAGCCACAGCCAAGCACGTTTCTGAGCGTGCTGCTGACCTTGATCGGGGTCGAGCTGGCCACGATCTGGTTGTCAATGATGGGCGCGGCCGACCACCGTTTGCTGGCGTCGGCGCACAGGTCCGGCGGGAACTGCGGCAGCGGGCACACCTGGTTCAGCGCCGGCTCACTGCCGCGCCGCACCTGCCGGGCACACGCACGCGCTCACACCCGACCGGTCACAGACAGAGCCCGAGCTAGGGCTGGCTCGCTGCAGTGTCTGCCGGCACACGCACGCGCTCACACCCGACCGGTTACAGACAGAGCCCGAGCTAGGGCTGGCTCACTGCAGTGTCTGCCGACACACGCACGCGCTCACACCCGACCGGTCACAGACAGAGCCCGAGCTAAGGCTGGCTCACTGCAGTGTCTGCCGGCACACGCACGCGCTCACACCCGACCGGTCAGACAGAGCCCGAGCTAGGGCTGGCTCACTGCAGTGTCTGCCGGGCACACGCACGCGCTCACACCCGACCGGTCACAACAAACCCGAGCTAGGGCTGGCTCACTGCAGTGTCTACCGGCACACGCGCGCGCTCACACCCGACCGGTCACAGACAGAGCCCGAGCTAGGACTGGCTCACTGCAGTGTCTGCCGGCACACGCACGCGCTCACACCCGACCGGTCACAGACAGAGCCCGAGCTAGGGCTGGCTCACTGCAGTGTCCGCTGCCACACGCACGCGCTCACACCCGACCGGTCACAGGAAGAGCCCGAGCTAGGGCTGGCTCACTGCAGTGTCTGCCGACACACGCACGCGCTCACACCGGACCAGTCACAGACAGAGCCCGAGCTAGGGCTGGCTCACTGCAGTGTCTGCCGGCACACGTCGTTCAGTCAGTGACCTCGGCCAGGAGCCGGGGGCCAGGATTCACTACTCCCCACCATTTGGGGACGCCAAAGCGGGCGGCAACTTGAGATTTAATCCCGAGTGACAAACGACAGCATGGGGCGGAGAGAAACGCGGATTGGACATGGAACGTGCTGCGTTAGAGTGGGGGCGTGGCACGAAGGGAGTGTGCGTTGCCATGACGCAGTAGCGACCGCAATGGTTATCTGTAGCCATAACTCGAACTGACATCCTTTAACATGCGGACGCTAAACACCGCCACCGCCGTGCATCAGACGGCCTTCACCAGCCAGAGGGCGCCGCCCATTGGCGGGCCGTACCTGAAGCGAGCAGGCAGGCGCCTGCTGACCGCTGACCTCAATGTCCATCCGGGAAAACCGCTGCATGTCGTGATCCCCGCCCTGAAACAGGGGGGGGGGTGAGCGACTGGCTCAATAGGCGGCGCTCGGTGTCGACAGGTCGGAGACTGGGGCTCGGGGCTCTGGGGACCCGACCGGCTTCCTGACGCGACCACAGGACCAAATCAACGGCTGGTGCGTCGACGCTAGTGTAGACAAATCGCAGATAAAGATGCCCATTTTCTCGGCTTACGTAGGAAGGAATGGCAGAAAGGTTTTACCGCATTAGCAGGAAAACTCAATGCCAGAATTAGTAGCAGAGGCCTGCGGCTGGTGACTGTGTGCAGAGCATATCCCAGCACTCTGTCCTTGGTCAACTGTCCTTGGTTCAGCATGACCGCTGAGAACATACGAGGGTACCATCACCGTTGTACAACCAGGGTCGGATGTCAATGTTCTGCCATGGTTCAACCAGCCACAATTTAGTGTTTCGGCCGCGCGAGACGTTGCCCCCCACCTGGGTCACGCCAGGCTCGGTGCCCACTCTAGTGTTTCGGCCGCGCGAGACGTTGTCCCCCACCTGGGCCACGCCAGGCTCGGTGCCCACTCTAGTGTCTCGGCCACGCGAAACGTTGTTCCCTACCTGGGCCACGCCAGGCTCGGTGCCCACTCTAGTGTCTCGGCCACGCAAAACGTTGTTCCCCACCTGGGCCACGCCAGGCTCGGTGCCCACTCTAGTGTCTCGGCCACGCGAAACGTTGTTCCCTACCTGGGCCACGCCAGGCTCGGTGCCCACTCTAGTGCCTCGGCCGCGCGAGACGTTGTCTCCCACCTGGACCACGCTAGGCTCGGTGCCCACTGCGAAGTCTCTCGCCAATCCCGCCTGCCTGTGTGTAACGAGAACCCGTCGGAACAACAGGGGAGCCCGAGGGGAACCCGAGGGGAGCCCAGGGGCCGCTCACCCCGGACCCGGGACGATTGCGGCGCCCGCCGCCAGGCGCGCGGGGCAGATGACTGCTGTCACGCAGGAGAGCGTCACGCGGCGCCCAGCCCTGTACCGATGGCGGTGGCACAACGCGGCCCTGGCTGACCCAGAGACGGGACAGCTTCCCTCGTAAGCCCGCACCGGACGGCATGAGCATCGGTCAGTTATATGCGTAAGTCCTTGAAAAACATTGCTAAAGCAAATCATACAGACAGCCGAGGGGCACTCCGGCAGACGGGTGGTGTGTACTGAGTTGTCATGCTTTAAAAAGGTTGAGGCATCATGCCTCTTAGAACGTGTGAGGCCACCGCACTGATTAGTTACAATACATACAGTATGGTTAAATCGTGTCGAATTATTCATTTGCTGACGTTTCGTTACCCCCGCTGTACAAAAACTACTAACCTTATTACCAGCAGCTCATGCGCTACCTGGTAGCTCTACGCTAGCTCCGTCGCTGTACCAGTACCTAACGCTACTACCCCCCAGCCGTGACAAAACTACTAACCTTATTACCAGCAGCTTATGCGCTACCTAGTAGCTCCACGCTAGCTCCGTCGCTGTGCCAGTACCTAACGCTACTACCCCCCAGCTGTGACAAAAACAGCCAACAGGGGAGCTCCTACTGGAGTCATTGGAGGGCGCTGGTAGCGCACTCCAATAACTCGTGTTTTGACATCCCTGAACGCCCAAGTCAAACACCACACATTACTTGGATTGCTCACTGATTATTAGGAGGATAGCGCCTAATGCCGATGGCACCTTTCATGCCGCCACACTCCTGGCCCAACACTAGATATTCAGGTCACTCGCAAATACTGTTCCATTAGCGATCCGGGACGCGCACCCACAGGCTGCGCCCAGAGATGTCGTGCCCAACTGGCGACGTCGCAGCCGAGTTGGTGCCGCTCGCCGCCGAGGTGCCCGCGGGCCCGGTTCACCTGCCAAGCCACACTGCCGGACTGCCGGTCCACACCAGACCGACGGACTGCCGGTCCAGACTACCAGACTGTCAGACTGCTGGGCCAGACTGCCAGACTGTCAGACCGTCAAACCGTCAGGCCGTCAGATTACCCGGCTGTCAGACTCTAAGACTCAGACTGCCAGGCCACTTCAATCTGCCGCTGAGCACGCCGTACCGGCTGAGCCGCGGCGACCGTAGGCTGGCGGGCCGCTCCAGCCTTCGGTCGGCGGGTGGAGCGTCCGGTCCGCAGGTCACCTGGGCAGGTCAGGCCGGCCCTCTATCGGCTGTCCGCGTGTGATCACAAACATCCCCGGCCAACGGCGCGTCAGCCGCCGCCGGCACGAGACGCGGTCGGCGGCGCTTCCGCCGCAGCACGGCCTGCGTCTTGCGGGGGCAGCGGACCATTGGACGTTCAGTAGCGCCGCCCCGGCGCCGGGTCCCAACGCCGGGAGCCGGCCGACGGCAGAGCGGTAGCCGCTGCGGCCGGCCGCTGACGGACGGCGACCGCCCGCCGCGCGGGTGACAGGTGGCAGGCGCCGGGCCACCCGCCGCCGCCGCCGCCGCCGCCGGTCCCGTCCCGCGCCGTCCCGCCCGCCCACACTGTCCTCCGCCCGAAGACATTGTGTCCCACGGTCTCCGGAGCGGCGGGCCTGTCGCAGGCGGGCAGCGGCAGACTCGCCGGCGGGGAGCCCGGCCGACCGCCGAATGGCGATATACCGTCCCTTCAAGGCCGATTTGGGCCTGTGTCATTCTCTCTGATCGAGAAATAAATTATGACTTCTGGGAGCAGTTTTCAACCACCAGCGAACCACAAAAAACAGAAATATTGAGACGTCTACCACTGATCTTTGGCCGTGAACGCTGTGAACTAAAGTGCTACCATAAATGAAGTACCACTTTGCATTATTTGCCTCGCACTAGAATGCTAAACGGACTGCAGAAGGGAGTGCGCTGGAATCTTCGGCGTATTCGACTCAAGTACGTTTTTTCGGTGGACTCCTTGCCTTAGTGAGGTTCACAATGCATACATACTTCCAAAATTACAGGCAGTTGTCCGCATAACTAGCTGATCCATGTCCGCTGGCTAAGCAGCTGGCACGACAAACATGATCTATGCGAGACATGTGTCAGCGGAACAGCTTACAACCGTACGATGAAAAGACATCTTGTCTCATACCAGTGCGCAATTTATGGGCATTAAACGCGCAAAAGTAGACAAGCTTTAATCGAAACCACGTCTGCTGACGCCGTCACATCTAAGTTAGCACCTAGCTCTCTACCCTCGAAGCAGGCTGGGCAAGGTCTGACTCCGACGTCATTCTGACGCAAAAGCTGACAAGCGTTTTGTTGAGAAACCTTTTCCGTAGCTCTGTGCGCCGGGGCGGCTGCCGAGCCAAGACGCCCCTCCGCAACGTCAAGATCCCACGCCAGTCTCACAGGGCGGAGGGGCTGCCGTTACCAGTCCCCCGGGACAGAGGGGCTGCCGTTACCAGTCCCCCGGGACAGAGGGGGCTGCCGTTACCAGTCCCCCGGGACAGAGGGGCTGCCGCTGCCAGTCCCCCGGGACAGAGGGGCTGCCGCTGCCAGTCCCCCGGGAAAGAGGGGCTGCCGCTGCCAGTCCCCCGGGACAGACAGGCTGCCGCTGCCAGTCCCCCGGGACAGAGGGGCTGCCGCTGCCAGTCCCCCGGGACAGAGGGGGCTGCCGCTGCCAGTCCCCCGGGACAGAGGGCTGCCGCTGCCAGTCCCCCGGGACAGAGGGTGCCGCTGCCAGTCCCCCGGGACAGAGGGGCGTGCCCGCCCCCGGGCAGAGGGGGCTGCCGCTGCCAGTCCCCCGGGACAGAGGGGCTGCCGCTGCCAGTCCCCCGGGACAGAGAGGGGCTGCCGCTGCCAGTCCCCCGGGACAGAGGGGCTGCCGCTGCCAGTCCCCCGGGACAGAAGGGGCTGCCGCTGCCAGTCCCCCGGGACAGAAGGGGCTCCGCCAGCCCCGGGGCAGAGGGGCTGCCGCTGCCAGTCCCCCGGGACAGAAGGGGCTGCCGCTGCCAGTCCCCCGGGACAGAAGGGGCAGTCACCGCCAGCCCCTGGGGCAGAGGGGGCTGCCGCTGCCAGTCCCCAGGGACAGAAGGGGCTGCCGCTGCCAGTCCCCCGGGACAGAAGGGGCAGTCACCGCCAGCCCCTGGGGCAGAGGGGGCAGTCACTGCCAGTCCCCCAGGGCGGAGGGGGAGTCGCTGCCAGTCCGCCACGGCAGAGGGAAGCAGTCGCTGCCAGCCCCATGGGGCAGCAGCGACAGCCATTGTCATACTCCTGGGGCAGCGGGGACGGCGGGGACGGCGGAGACTCGCCCCAAGAGAGCCCGTTCCCACCAGCGGACGGCATCGGATAAAATGCAGGCACGGTTGCCGCCCTCGAACGTAGCATCCGACCCATTACCTCCTCGGCAACGCCTGGCACGTTAGCGCACCAATAACGCCAACCGCAGACCGGACCGCAGGAGTGGTCCGCGCTGACTTCACCGGCACACGCTCCGGCATCAGGGCTCAGAGCTCCGGCACTATCGACAGTCCCGCCCGAACGGAAAACACGAACGCCTTCAAACCCAGGGGCATTGTGGGCCAGAGGTCTCCGAGAACGGGAATCCAACTCGGAAGTGGCCAGGACGGACAACGTTACAATCTACCAATGGGAGGGCGACGCCAGCGGGTTATCGCGAGACATAGGTACCACTCGTGCTCCCACGGCTGGGCCGGCGCACCGGCCGTCACCTACCGTGAGGGGGACGGGGCTGGCCGTGCCGTCCGAGCTGCCAGAGGTGCCGTCGCCGCCGCCGTGCGGAGCGGCCCGGCCGCCATGCTCCTCATACACGGCCACGATCTGCTCGCGGTCGTCGGCCACGTCGCTCAGCCGGTCGTCCGGGTCCAGCAGGCCGCCGTCCACCGACTTGAGCGAGTGCACAGTCACCCACGAGTCGGACGGCTGCAATGGCATGGGCGGCGTCAGCGCATGGGAGTGGGGCGGCATGGGCGGCGCCCAGATACGGGTACGGAACAGAGGCGGTGGCAGGGGCTGTGTACGGGCCCGGATGGAGGCAGAGGCATGGTCCAGCCACACAAAGGCCGATCATGGTGGGAAGTCACGTGCCCACAGGAAATCATGTGGTGGAATCAGATGGTGGGCCCGAGGACAGGATGGGGGCATTTGTCACCCACAAACAAAAATCCATACTGCTTTGCCAGAGGAAAATAGTCAGGTCAAGCATCGTGTGACGCATAAAATTATCAAACACAGACGAATGTACTCGCTTGTCCAGTACCAGCAGGTTATCTCAACGGAACTTCCAAAATGGCGAGGACGTAGCGGCTCGTGGAACAGACAAGGACCGATCGGTGACAAACAGGAGCAACAAGTTACGTAACGGGCACTTTTCAGCTCCAACGCTTGGTAAATTACACGATGTGAGTGCCTGCTCAGCCAAATGTTCAAAACGTTTGGCTATTCACCTAAACTGAAGAGCACCATGCCTCAGACCTGGACATGTAAACCACGCCACTACGAGCTGTATGGCCGCCGCTTGTCTGCTGGCTCCCGTGGGCGAAAACGCCCCGCTGCGGACGGCGCTGCCGCGGGCGGCGGGAGTCGATGCTGAGATCGCCCCGCCGTCCGGCCGGCGCTCGCCCGTCGCCGGCACCAGGCGCCCGTCCCGGCCGTGCCGGTGCGCCCGGACGTCACTGTTACGACCCCGGTCGACACGCGGACAATGGCGGTCGAGCGCCGACCGATCGCTATCGACCTGGCTGCTCTCATCTGTCCGGGCGGAACCCGGTGCCGGCCCCGGGGCCAGCCTCCCCGGCGGCCGACCGATTGTCAGCAAGCAGCTGGTCCGACGGCCTTCCACGCGCGAGCCGCAAGTCACGCCGGAGGCCGGCACTCAGACCCGCAGCCCATGACCGCAGCCCGAGCCTCCGGCGCCCCGCTCGACCCGCAAGACGAGCCCGCAGCGTGACGCATCGACACATGCCCGGCTGGTGATTGTTGTTGTTGTTCATTGGTGTTTTCGGGCGCGTCGACTGCAGCGGTCATTTTGGGCGACGGCCGCCAACTGAACAGTGTGCGGTGAGGCCCGGAGACGGACGGCCGCGGCCGGCCCGCACGCAGCAGCCAGGCTGGCTGTGACCGTCACAGTACAGCTCTGTGTCGAGCCAGCGAGGCAAGCCGCAGCGCAAGCTCCACCGCCGCGATATGAAGTCTGGAATGGGAGCGCACCAGCAATGAGCCTGGTCCCCAGATCGCTTCCCGAGAACTGGTTCCTGGTTTCTGATTTCGGAATCGGCAACCTGTCTGGAATAAGGTCAAGAAAGCCAACAGCAACCACAATCCAGCCTGATATTCGACCGACAGATCCAGCAAGAGCCAGTATCCAGCCTGCCAGTCAGCCGAAAGAGCAAGCAATGATCAGTGCCATGTAGTTCCTGGTTTGAGAGCACCAATAACAACCAACAACTATCATGGGATACACCCAGGCATCCAACAGTAACCAAGATCCAGCCTAACATTAAGTGGAACAATCCAGCAAGGACCAGGACCCTGTATGGAACAGGCAGAGATCCCAGAGAACCAAGATGCAACCCACCATTAGCTGAGATCCAGCAAGAGCTAATACCTAGACTGAAGTGATGTCAAAGGAAGCGATAAGAACCCACAATTTTTACCTGACCCTCCTTGTCAGCCTTTGGTGGATGGGCAGGAAAATGGCTAAGCCTGCTTCCAAAATACGTCAAAAGGATCCTCAAAATCCACTTCCGTCTGAAAGTTAAGAGGGCTGAGGGCACCCAAACAGATATGAAACCACATTCATAGTGTTCCTTACAGGTGATAAAAAATGGAAACTAAGCACACCAACCTTTCACAAGATCGTTCCAAATTTCAAATTTGGCTGCAACCCCGTCCCGACGAGATTTTTCCAAGATATTACGCGGCTTGAAGAGTGGAAAATGGCGAATGCACTTATGTGAATTTGTCCATTTCCTGCACTCATGTAACCTTGCAGTTATGGTTTAAAAATTTATTTTTGGCACC
>NW_023597034.1:14387035-14398669 GCF_011947565.3 Pollicipes pollicipes | reverse complement strand
TCGTCTCCCAGGACCCGGTCCGTCCCTCGTCTCCCAGGACCCTGTCCGTCCTTCGTCTCTCAGGACCCGGTCCGTCCCTCGTCTCCCAGGACCCGGTCCGTCCCTCGTCTCCCAGAACCGGTCCGTCCCTTGTCTCCCTGTGCCCGGTGTGTCCCCCGCCTTCCTGCACCCGATCCATCTCCCGTCTCCCTGCACCCAGTTCGTCGTCTCCCTGCACCCGGTCCGTCGGCTCCTTGGAACCTTATGTCCCCGCGCCCGGATTTTGTTCTTGAATACACTGAAATGAACTGAAAGCATATTTCAGCCAAATGTGATTACAATGAAAACAAATGTGAGTCACACATTACGTTGGCGATGTGCAACAGCAGCTGCCGCCGTAGGCAATTGGCAAAAATGCATCACATTGGATACATTCCTCGGCAATCAGGTGCGGAATAAACTTAAAAACTGAAATAAAATGCAAACTGTGCCTTCGGCCTGACTGGCTAGCTGTGCAGTTTTGGACAACTGCGAATGGGCACGATATGGAAAGCCTCAACTTGTCATGTGTTTATATGTGTCTCCAGAACTTGCAGCACCAACGTGATTTCAAGAGCAAGTCTTCATAAACACTGATTACCTTTATCGGAATCTTATTTACACTTAAAACTGCAATGGAATGAATCCATGCCTGAGTGGTAGCACCTACACTTAACTGATTACGGGAGGTCACATGATGTAGAGATGTTTAGGCTCCAGCACCATGAGCGGCGCCGTTCAGCCTGGTGCGGAGTTCGGGGCGCCGCCACCAGATGGCAACAGGAGCAGTGACCGCTGCGGCCGACAGGCGGCGTCCAGGGTTGGACATGGCTGTGTCGTGTCATTGGGGCTTTACGACGCACTCAGCTGCTGAGGCTATATGGCGTCGCCTGCCTCTCACCCTGGCAGGAAGGGCGGGCGCCGCGGGGAATCGTTTGGCGTATATATTGGGCGCTCCGCCACGCGGTCCCTCTGGGGCAGGTCATTGGGTGTTGGCTTTAAGATGGTTACGATCTTTTGGGGGTGGAGATCAGTCTTACTTTATTTGGTATTTACTGAATAATGATCATTCAAAGTGCGCGTAGCGTTAGAATGCGTCAGGTAATCGCATCTATAATGCAAACGCGTGATGATGTAAGGTTTCTTTCCTTTGTTCGTGCGGGTGCCGAGCTGCTCTACGGTGAACGAATGCCCAGCCCGCCGGGCCACATGCAGTAAGCGTGTGGTAAGCCGCACGTAAGCTCGTGTGTGACGTTTGGAGCCCGTCGCGCCGACGCATTAGGCCTGCGTGCCGCTGCGGGTCGGCAGCACCGCACTCGCATGGCGGCACATTACGTGCGCCACAGCCGATGGTCAAGGGTCACAGTGTCACGCTCTCGTACAACGAACACAGGACCGTCGGCCAGCTGCTACTGGTTAAATACATAAAGATACATATATCAGGCCAAGAAAGAACCACAAGGGCCCATCGAGGTCGGTCCGGACCGACCCCATGGTTCCGCAACCCATTCTCTGCACTAATCTTACCACGAGCCTGCCTGAATTTAGCTATATTGGGATCCTTAGACCGATAGAGCCTGTCCCAAACGATTTTTCAGTGTTGCTACGGAGGAACATCAAACAGCTTCTTTTGGCAGGCCCTCCAATGATTTACTACCCTTTGACTAAATGATATCTGCCTCCTCACGATCCCTCTACTCTTGCCTTTCACTAATATCTATATCTATAGTAATAATATTATAATATATATATAAAATATATATATTATATATATAATATATATATAATATAATACATATGTAAATATAGTAAACACATAATATACACGTCAAAGTTGCCAATGCCCATTCTCATCCTGGTAGCTTTTCACTATATTCTTTCCAGTCTATCTGTATCATTTTGGAAGAATGGGTACCAAGACCGCGCACAATACTCTAGGTGTGGTCTGACATAAGCTAAGTTCAGCCCTTGACAATATTCCTGCTCTTGTAATGGCATTCCTGTCAATAATTCCCAGCATCCCGACTGCCTTGTTCCAAGCAGCCCCGTATTGTTTTTTCAGCCTTTAAACTCCTGAAAATTATAACCCGTAGGTCCCTTCCGCCCTTGATTTGATTCAACTTTCGGCCTCGCATAACATAGCTAATGTCCTCACCATCAGAACTACCCACATACATCACCTCACACTTATCATAATTAGATGATGTCTGCTACAGATACGTTACGTTACGCATGAATATACCTTACGCTACAAACCTTGCATGGCTGTAGGCAATTTGAAAGGCGATTTTTTACATAAAAATGGTATGTACCTTGTAAGGTCGCTGACGTATGGCAGGTCAAAGTCAGGCCGCAGCTGTCAGCGAAGGCCATTTCTAGGGAATTTCTACGGAAGTTCAGTCTGATGCGACAGCGGAGTGTTAGACGAGGTCATTCATCTCTGAGATAGTTCCTTAAGCAAAATATCAACTAAATCTAGAATAGCGCATTACATTGACCTAAGGTCAGGTACGAAGTTCAAAAGGAGGTCAAAACTAACCTCGGTTGCGAACGGTATTCAACCGGTCGCCCGGGCGCGTGTTAATGCTGTAGAGTGAATGAGCTGAGATGTGCACGGTATTACATCCGCAGCATTAGAAAACCATGACAGCGCCCCTATTATCAACATCCATCAACTGACGTTGATGGGCGCCGGTCCATCTATTGTGGCGCGTCGGAGCGGGAGGGTAGCGCTCGTCTGTGTGGGCTACTCGTCCAGCCAGAGCGCGGCGGAACACTGGGCAGTCAGACCCAGCCCTGGCTCGGGCCAACGTCCGCCGGGCGCGGCACGTGCCAGCTCCCCTCCCCCCCCCCCATCAGCAGGGCCCACAGGGGGTGTTGGTACGTGGCACCGACCCCAGGGGGTGCGGTATTCGCGTATGCTTACGCATACTGATTCTACCGATTCCCGCAACCGTGTGACATACGTGCAAGGCGAAAAGTGCGCCTCCTGTCCCATCACTCCTCGCAGCTGCGTCAAACAAGACGGACGGCACCTCACGGCCGCCCGCCCGCCAGCCTGACACCTAGCGGCGCCGGCGTCTGTCGCGCCGCCACAGCCTCCTACCTTGACGGGGATGTGGCTGGTCCGGGCGGCGTTGGCCTCCCTCAGCACGGCAGCCGGCTCCTCGCTGACAGGCTGCAGGTGTGGTCGCGGTCGCGGCACCACCGCCTGCACCACCCGGGTGCGGGGTCGCACGTTCTGCACCAGCGACGGCACCGGCGCATCGTGGATGTAGCGCGCCACGGGGCTGACGATGTCCTGCCGAGCGGCGCGTCAGATCAGGTCAGGTCAGGTCAGGTCAGATCAGATCAGGTCAGGTCAGACGGCCACCGCCGGCTGACGGCAGGATGGGGACGTGACGCGCAAAGACGGAGCACCGCTGGACTACCGCGCACCCTACTCGTATTCCCAAGCACAGGCGCCAACATAAGCCACGCCCCGCCGTAAATGTCGACTGGCGGCAGGAGTGACGCCACTCCAAGACCGACAGCGCCAGCGTCTGGACGTAGCCCCACATGGCCACAGACCCCGAGACCGTCCCAGTCCAGCGTCGACACTCACCGCCAGCTGGGGCCGGGAGCGCGGGGTGGAGGGCGGCGCCAGGGTCGGCGTGCGGACAGCGCGGGGGCCGGGAGGGCGGGGCGCGGCCCCGCGGCGTGCAGGCCGCTGTTCGCGCGGCCGCGCGGCGTCAGCAGCCGGCCGGCGAGCGGCCCGCCGTTGGCCGTCTCTGACTGCCGGGCGCCGCTGGCACGCCGCGGCCGACCGGCGTGCGCGCCTGCCGCCCTGTCTGCCGCGGCTCGGCCTGCACGGCCGGCGGCGGCTCCCGCAGCGCAGCGGCACCGCTGTCCTGCGGCGGGTCGGTGTCGTCGCCGGCGGCAGCGCGACTCTGCAGGATCGTCTCCAGCCGGCGCTCCTCGGCCTCCATGGCCAACAGGCGCTCCATCATCTCCAGCGTGTCGTTCATCTCGCTCTGTGAGCCGGACCGTTCGCTGCCGCCGGCCAGGCTCAGCTCGCTGTCCGTGGCCAGCTCCGACACCGAGCCGGCCAGTGATGGCCGGTGGCTGACGTTGTCGCTGGTCGTGTTGTCCGCCGCCGGGCCCGTCCGCCGCTCGCCGCCGGCGCCCGCAGCCAGCGACACGTCTGGCCCCTCCAGAGTCGACTCGTACAGCACCGAGCCGGAGCTGGAGTCGGCGGCCAGCCAGCTGTTGGGCGGCGCGGCCGGCGCCAGCGAGAGCTCCGACAGCCCCGTCAGCCGACGGCTGGTGTCTCGGCTTGCGCCCTCTGCGCAGGTGTAGTACGAGTCCACAGACTGGCCGGACGGCGATGCCATCTGCTGCTCCATGGCTGCAGCAGGCCGCCGCCGCAGCTGCCGTGATCGTCCGACGGCGATCCGGGTGCCAGCGGGCCGGCGGAAGAGCCAGCCAGCTCGTCATGAAGCGCCCCCAACAGAGAGTCGGCGGGGGCCAGCGAGCCGGCCGCCTCGCGACGCTCGTCCAGCGAGCCAGCCGTCTCACGACGCTCGTCCAGCGAGACGGCCGTCTCGCGTCGCTCGTCCAGCGAGTCGCCCGGCACGGTGATCGAGACATCAGACAGCAGAGTGCGCCAGGCGCTCGCGTTCTCCGTTGGCAGCTCCTCCCACTGACTTTCCTCCACAACAGCCAGTGACTGTTCGGTGGGCATCTCCTCCCACCGCCGCTCCTCGGCGCCGGCCAGCGACTGATGTGCCGATGACTCCTCCCCAACAGCCAGTGACTGCTCCGTCGGTAGCTCTTCCCACTGCCTCTCCTCTGTGCCGGCCAGCGAGTGCTCGGTGGGCATCTCCTGCCATCGCCGCTCCTCTGTGCCAGCCAGCGCTGCTCGGTGGCCAGCTCCTCCATCGTCGCTACTGCTGTCCTCGCGTGGAGGCCAGGGGCGCCACGACTCCTCCAGACGACTGCTGGTCACCGGATATCTGCAGGCAGGTCAGCACAAATCAGACAGCCGCTGGAGGCCAGGGGCGCCACCGACTCCTCCAGACGACTGCTGGTCACCGGATATCTGCGGGCAGGTCAGCACAAATCAGACAGCCGCTGGAGGCCAGGGGCGCCACCGACTCCTCCAGACGACTGCTGGTCACCGGATATCTGCAGGCAGGTCAGCACAAATCAGACAGCATCTCACAAAAACGTGGGATTGGCTCATTTGGGGCAGCTTGGAACAACATCGCGATGGAAGACATTGGCAATCTCCATAACTGAGGCACAGAAAGCAACATATCTGCATTTGTTCAGGATGGACGTTCAGGGTGTATCTAGCATGCCGGCGATGGCAGCTGATGATACCGCCTCCGAACCAGATAGCATTTCTCCTTTAGTCGGAATGGAAGACATTTCAGCTGCAGTCCGTCACGTATGATGATACTTGGGTTCAGAGACGCTTCGATCGCAGCGGGCATGCGGCGTCCGTACGTTGATAACCTCGCCACAGCTAACGACACGATCTATGTTTAGTTTCACTGTCTTGTCTCATCACATTGCCAGAACGCATGCGTGACAGGCACAAAACGTCGCACATGCAGAGAAGACGCCAGTGTCATGTTGTCTTTGTTTCACTACCGAACGACGTCATCATGAGCCCGACGTATCCGCGTCTCATCCAAATTACGAACGACCCGCAAAAGAACAGCAGCCCAAGAGCAACTGAGTAATTTCAGAAATATAATATTTTCAAGAGCATTGTAGAGCAAAAACAGCGTTCGCTTTTCATTGGTGGGATCGGAGACTTCAAGGCCACTTCAAAGTACCCCTGGTACTCCGTGGACAGCGGTGATAACGAGTACATTGTTCTATGTTTAACAGTTTGGTCGCGTACCATCAACGTCCCGTGCAGGTAATGTTCACGGGCCATATCCTCCCAGTCTGTGTGTGATGATGATTTTCGTTTTGGCGTACATCAACGACGATCATCATTGCGCGCCCATCCCAGTTTGTAAAAAATTGAATTGGGATCTTATGCTGTCTGTTTCGTCTCTTTGGGAAGTCGCAACTCTGTCGTTGCAGGGCAAGCCAAATGCTTGCGGGCCATTGGTTGTCCAAATAACGATCCGGTGTCAGATCGGGTGCGTAAAGCAACCGGAAAAAGTAAAGCAAACAGGCAAAAACAAGGAGGTTATAGCAGAAACCAATCCGAAAAATATCAAAGGTTTGCTCATTTGTTCAAGAAGAAAACAATGCACGTCGTCGCGCACCCTTTCGTCGGGGAGGGAGGGGGGGGGGGGGGCAGCGCCTACGGAAGTCATATTAGAGCTCAAGAGCCATGACTGCGGAATTCTAGCTCGTCACCCAACACGGATGCCGAATGCGCTAACCACTCGGCCATGACGCCCCGTCACTGACATTTCGCGTTATTTCCGAAACAAACTGTCTGGCATGGGGCGACTCGGCCAAGTTCGGCGAAAGGCCTGTCACTAAATTGGCGTTAAATGGACGGATGGGTTTCTTCATCAAGCTACAATCCAACTGCACAATACCTTATTTCCAGGTCATCCAACTAGAAAGCTACTACGCAACTTTGTGCGCCATGATTTACATCATTTACGTCACTGCAAAAGAGGTGTATTCAGCCATGCGTGACGAGGGTTAACTGTAATGTGATGTGCACCAGTGGCTGGTATGGTTGTAGCAAGCCTGGGGGGGGGGGGGGCTTACCGGCAGACGGCGCTTGTGGCCGGCAGCAGCAGCTCGTCCATGGTGACTGAGTCACGCGTGCCCTCCAGCGCGACGGTGCCCAGACCGCGCTCCAGGACAGCCATCGAGTCGGTCAGGCTGCCGCTGGAGGGGTGCACCGCAGGTCATGTCAGGTCAGATCAGGTCAGGCCAGGTCACTCGCTCACTCGGACGGGCCGGGTCACCTTCGCAGCCAGCAAGCGTGTGTTAGACATTGGCGAGGTGCAGCACAGCACTGCGATGACCCAGCTCGAGGAGCATTGCGAGCCGTCAGTAGAATATACTGGTTGAGAGCAGACAGAAGAGCTCTGCTGCACCTGAGGGTACAGCAGAGCAGAGGCTTATCTTTAGGCAGAGCAGAGAGACTTACCTTAAGGCAGAGTAGAGTAGACACATACCTTTAGGTACAGCAGAGCAGATGCTTACCTCTAGGCAGAGCAGAGCAGGGAGGCTTACCTTAAGGCAAAGCAGAGCAGATGTTTACCTTGGGGCAGAGCAGAGCACACATTTACCTTTAGGCGGGGCAGAGCAGAAGCTTACCTTCAGGCAGAGCAGAGCAGAGCAGAGAAGCTTACCTTAAGGCAGAGTAGAGCAGAGGGGCTTACCTTTAGGCAGAGCAGGGCAGATAGGCTTACCTTAGGGCAGAGCAGAGCAGGAAGGCTTACCTTTAAACAAAGCAGAGCAGAGGCTTACCTTTAGGCAGAGCAGCAGGGTAGAGGCCTACATTAGGTCAAGGCAGAGCAGAGAAACTTACCTTAAGGCAGAGCAGAGCAGAGGGACTTACCTTTATGCAGAGCAGGGCAGAGGCTTGCCTTAAGGCAGAGCAGAGCAGAGGCTTACCTTTAAACAAAGCAGAGCAGAGAGACTAACCTTTAGGCAGAACAGAGCAGGGAGGCTTACCTTTAAGGAAAGCAGAGCAGAGGCTTACCTATGAGCAGAGCAGAGCACAGGCTTACCTTAAGGCAGAGCAGAGCAGAGGCTTACCTTTAGGCAAACAGAGCAGGAAGGCTTACCTTCAGACAGAGCAGAGCAGAGAGGCTTTCCTTACTGCCCTGCTCTTAAGCAGTTCTGACCACAAAGAACTGACAAAAAATAAGATACATGACAGCATTAATTTTGCATGCATCATAAACTTGTATGGCTGCATTTGTTCAGCCAAATGGGCTGCAACTGAACAATCATTTACATTACAAAAAAAAACTTCTGTGGGTTTTTCTTACATCATATCTGAGCTACTGATTATTGGTTTTGTGTTGTGATGTTTAAGTACTTCTTGACCTTATGCTATAAAATATAATGTTGTACCCATTCAGGAATATTGCCTCATTCTGTTGAAGTTTGTGGAGGTGTCAAAACATGCAAATAAAAGTAATCAACATCGTCAAAATTGTCCTGGAATTATGGAAGCTGATACCACACATTCCGGATAAACAAACACAATCCCTTCTATGATGCAAGCTAATGCCACCTTCACGATGTACGTGCCTGAAGCTTGATCCAGTGATCTGCCATTCGGTGGAAGTTCTACCGTAAATCAGTGGGCGACTGCAGGCGAGCACCGGCCGGTCAAAGCCCCGAGAGTTCCCGCCCCCGAGCCTAAATGGTCAATCGGTCATCTTAAACACAGCGAACTCGTGATTGCCTATGGCATCATGATCTCTCATTAGATCCAGTTGGTGAAATGATCCATTGCCCCGAATGGAAATTTTGTCAGGGTGCTTGCGGCTTCTTCACCGTTAGTTTAATGGGGCGATATAATCCCGTAAAACCCTGTCTGTCAGAGCCCTTTAGCCGGCTGCTGCCATCCCGGGCAGTGCTGGCCCACCTGGTGTCCGCCAGGCTGACAGTCTCGTTCAGGAGCCGACTGATCTCCCTGCTCCCGATCCGTCACAGGCCCCATGAACACCTCGTCCTCGCTGTCGGTTGTCACCGCCCCGCCGACGCCAGCCGGCCGACATGGCGAACAGCCTGAGAACAGAGCGGCGGCGGCGGCTCGTCACTGGAGAACGACGGTGAAGGACGGACACCGGCCGAGCGAGACTGCTGAAGCATCTGACTTTTCACCAGACAGCAGCGCCCTCACGCAACAGGTGACAACAGCTGTCAATAATATCTCCATGGACCCCCAAGAAGCAGAACACTGCCTGTTACTCGGGGACTGACGATGCAGAGACTGCGATTAGTGCAGGGATCAGCTGTCTGTTGCTGATCAGTCTCCACAGGCCTGACAGTCCTGTCCTTCGTCAGATGATAGCCAATGATCAAAGAAGAGTCTTGGCAAAATGGTATTATTGCTGGGTATATGGTATCAGTGGAGCACAAATAGTGGGCCTTTCAGTCAAGTAACAGATAAGCTTCTGCACATCAAACATCAACACAATATGGAAGTCAGGAAAGCTATGCACTGAGATCAGTTGGCAGTCACAGTGATTACTATATTGTATTAGTTTGCTACTTCTTTATTTACATAGCCCTTTGTGTAAGCTAGGAAAGGCCCAAACACCTTGGCAGTCAGAGCTATACAACCATTGTTCATACTAGCTTCCTGTGTCTACCACCATGCATAAGGAATGTTTGTACTTGATTTGCATTCAACACTCCCCCATTGAACCACTCTTTTAAGATCAGGTGACAGCTTGTGGTGTTGTGACCAAACTGGGCAAGATGCATTTTATTGGTCTGAATTATCATATTGAAAATTCCAAAATGTGTGAATGAAATGCTACACAAACCAGAGGCATACTTCTCTTTCATTGTCCTGTCATTGTTCATCATTCAACTATCATGTTGCAAATTGCAACATGCATCTAAAGGCATTCCAGCAGAAATTGTCAAGGACATTACTCCAGGGTATCAATAGATCACTACATATGCTGTGTGAGAACATATAACAACCCACTTTCTCATATATCATATATCAATAAGTGGATTCAAAATGAAACTTCCCTTGTTATGCAGCTCATTGTGGATTTAATACTTGTAAGCTTCTTGACTGAGAGCATCATAGGGATTTCAAGCCTGGTAAGGGACCCAAAAGAATTTGGGAAAAAGTTTCTAGGTATAGAACAAACAGACCATTTGGGGGATCAACCCATAAATACAACAGGATGGATGTCCGTGCAGTGCCTCTAGGGCGAGGGCAGGACACGACCCTTCTGGCACACAGCCCCATTCCTGCAAGGCATGGGGTTTATTTTATTTTGAATGAATGGCACAAGATAAGTCACAGTATGAAAACACAGCAAGGTAAAACAAATTGTATTGCTTAAGGGTTTCTGCAAAGCCATTTTTCTGCCAGGAAAGCCGAGTGAGGTGGGGTCATCTTACTTGTATTGCTAAACTAAGCCCCTATTCATCACTCTAGTTCTGGTGTCCAGTGCCATGAATGTTCTGCAGAATTTTACCAGACAGGACTGCAATGTGTTTTATGTGCTGTGAAATTATGCTCAATGCGATCCTTGGCCTGGGATTATTGCATTTCACATTGAGCACTGGGACATTTGACTACCCATGACACAGGTGAAGTTCAGACATGAACTGCTCATTTTGTGCCAATGAGAGGCAAGTAAAAGTCAGGAAAAAGGAAGGCCAAATCACGGCCCAAACATACCACAAAGTCGCCGGTGAGCAATCGTCTGAAATCGCAATCGGCGTCACTTATAAGTTTTAGAACAAAAACAAGTTAGAAGACCCATGACTTGACCCGCCACATCACAATCTAGGCAGATACGGAACGGGTGAAATCCAGCTAAAAATCATGCATGAAATAAATCAAAACAGGGCACTGGGACGTACTTCAAGTTGGGTAAAAATAAGCCCGAGACGACAACGAGCAAGCTTCCAAACCGCTTGTTTTGAATGGGGCGGCGTTTGAAGGCTGCGCCGAGGCCGCACCCCTGTGCCTTCTTTTTGAACGGCTCATGTGCCTTTCGAAATATTCTAAAAGAGAAGAATAAAACGGCTTTATTCAGGATCCTTAGTTTTTTATTTAATTTTTTCATATTGAATAATCAATCTAATAGCTTTAGGCTAAGCATGTAGATTGTAAGGCGACATTGTATTGCTTAAACTCTTGATAAAATGGTGATGGCCTTGCCTCATACAAATGTGATCCTTTGTGTTACATTACTGACGCATGTCAAGAGTTCTTAGGGTGTCCGACAAGTTTATATCAGATTCACATTAATGTTGGGTTGGGGGTCTTGGTGTAGTGATGCATAATGTTGGCTGTAAATCCTACGTACAAATATATTTCGGGGTAGAGTTTTGCCATGATTTGCATGCCAATGCGATGATGGAACGGGACCAAATACATTTCGTCAAACGATAATGTTTAAAGACTTTCTGGTAATCAAAATATCTGGGAATTCTGCACCAATGGTTATTGTTCCTTTTCAATCTTTGAATGGTCTGGACTCTAGATCCACTGTCCAAGCTATGATTGACAGGGTTAAGGTCTTATTGGGGCGGGCAGCAGGCACATTGGCCACCCTGGTAGTACCTAACTGCCGCACAGCCGACTTATCGACAGTCCCGTCATGGTTTGCAGAGAATGTGTTTTGCAGTGCATTTGTTTTTCACCATGATTATTCTTTTTGCCTGGAATTTTGCAATCGGATGTTGGCGCCAGAGCTCATGTAGCTAGCACTGCTCAGGGTAGTGGTCTTGTATTAAGTAAGTCCATGTACTCAAGTCTTGGACTGAGTATCATAAATTTTTATTGAAGCAGAAACTGACCAAGCCGCAGACCCTTGTGCATCACTCTCAAACACCAAGCACCTAGGCTCAATCTCCAGGGACCTGCACTCTAAATTATACATGAAGGTCCTCGTAACCCAGCGATCAGTATCAGCATCAGCTACTGAAGCC